>NC_058520.1:287940185-288240185 GCF_904849725.1 Hordeum vulgare subsp. vulgare
GTTTGTCCGGTGGGCGGTCATCGTCTTGTTGCACCAGAATGGAAACCTTTAGAAGATGCCTTGGGAACCCTGGTACGTCCTTGCCCCCTTTGCACTAAAGGGGAAATTGTATCGCCCCGTTGTCCGCTGCTCGCATGCCCTTCCTCTGCATCATCCTTGACTCCTGAGGCCGGGCCTCGCCTCGGAATATCCGCTGCTCCGGAGGGGTCCTGAGGAGGCCCTCCTCGGGTCTTGATATTGTTCCTCCTCATGAGGCTTGGTCCCTTGCGAGGGCCTTGCCTTGAGTGATGCTGGTCCTACTGGTTTTCGGTCGATGAAGTGGGTCAGCCCAGGGCCGCAGGCAGGCAGGTATGGGTACCCCCCATTCCCGAAACACCGACAGTGGCCCCTGGTCCCAAGGCTCACAGGGGTTGGCTTCTTGGCGAAGCCTTGAGGGCGGCCTGAAGTGTCGCGGGCCCTAATTGCCCGCGGGCCAGGCGGCACACGTGTCCAACAGCCATGTGGTGACGCTCTCACTCCTCGAGGCACCCGAGGTGCGCTAGGCCACGATGGCACGACCTCCAAGAACCGCACATACCTTCATTGTTCTCATTGAATGGCGTAATGGTGTGTCCCGAACGTCGTAATCGTACTTTATTAGAGATGGTGCGATCTATGATGTCTCTTACCAATTTGCCGTTATCATTTTGGGGTTATGCATTAGAAACAGCTGCACTCACTTTAAATAGGGCACCATCAAGATCCGTTGAGACGACACCATATGAACTGTGGTATGGCAAAAGGCCAAAGTTATCGTTTCTTAAAGTTTGGGGATGTGATGCTTATGTCAAAAAGCTTCAGCCTGAAAAGCTGGAACCCAAAGCGAAAAAGTGCATCTTCATAGGTTACCCAAAAGAGACAGTTGGGTACACCTTCTATCTCAAATCCGAGGGCAAAGTGTTTGTTGCTAAAAACGGAGCTTTTCTCGAGAAGGAGTTTCTCTCGAGAGAATTGAGTGGGAGGAAGATAGAACTTGATGAGGTTGTCGAACCTCTCATCCCTCTAGGTGGGGCGCAGGGCAAGGGGAAACCTTTGTCATTGCAACGCCGTTTGAGGAGGAAGTTAATGATGATGATCATGAAACTCTGGTTCAAGTTTTTGTCGAACCATGCAGGTCGACGAGACCACGTGCTGCTCCAGAGTGGTTTGGTAATCCCGTTTTGTCAATCATGTTGTTAGACAATAATGAACCTGCAAGTTATGAAGAAGCAATGGTGGGCCCAGATTCCAACAAATGGGTAGAAGCCATGAAGTCCGAGATAGGATCCATGTATGATAACAAAGTGTGGACTTTGGAAGTACTACCTGAGGGCCGCAAGGCTATTCAGAACAAATGGATCTTTAAGAGGAAGACGGACGCTGGCGGCAATGTGACCGTTTATAAAGCTCGACTTGTGGCAAAGGGTTTTTCACAATTTCAAGGAGTTGACTACGATGAGACATTTCACCCGTAGCGATGCTTAAGTCCGTCAGAATCATTTTAGCAATAGCTGCATTTTTCGATTATGAAATCTGGCAGATGGATGTCAAAACGGCGTTCCTTAACGGTTTCCTTAAGGAAGAGTTGTATATGATGCAACCCGAAGGTTTTGTCGATCCTAAGAATGCTAACAAGGTGTGCAAGCTCCAGCAATCCATTTATGGACTGGTGCAAGCATCTCGGAGTTGGAACAAACGCTTTGATGAGGTGATCAAAGCATTTGGGTTTATACAAGTGGTTGGAGAATCTTGTATTTACAAGAAAGTGAGTGGGAGCTCTGTGGCGTTTCTAATATTATATGTGGATGACATATTGCTGATTGGAAACAACGTAGAGTTTTTGGAGAGCATAAAGGATTACTTGAATAAAAGTTTCTCTATGAAGGACCTAGGAGAAGCTGCTTACATTCTAGGCATTAAGATCTACAGGGATAGATCAAAACGCCTGATAGGACTTTCACAAAGCACATACCTTGATAAAGTTTTGAAGAGGTTCAAAATGGAACAGTCCAAGAAAAGGTTCTTGCCAGTTTTACAAGGTATGAGATTGAGTAAGACTCAGTGCCCAGCAACTGATGAGTTTAGAGAGCATATGAGCACCGTCCCCTATTCTTCAGCCATAGGTTCTATCATGTATGCAATGTTGTGCACTAGACTGGACGTTAGCCTGGCCATAAGTATGGCAAGTAGGTTCGAGAGTAATCCAGGAGTGGATCACTGGACGGCGGTCAAGAATATCCTGAAGTACCTGAAAAGGACTAAGGAGATGTTTCTCATGTATGGAGGTGACAAAGAGCTCGCCGTAAAAGGTTACGTCGATGCAAGCTTTTGACACAGATCCGGACGACTCTAAGTCGCAGACCGGATACGTATTTATTCTTAATGGGGGTGCGGTAAGCTGGTGCAGTTCCAAGCAGAGCGTCGTAGCAGATTCTACATGTGAAGCGGAGTACATGGCTGCCTCGGAGGCGGCTAAGGAGGGTGTCTGGATGAAGCAGTTCATGACGGATCTTGGAGTAGTGCCAAGCGCACTGAATCCAATAACCTTGTTCTGTGACAACACGGGTGCCATTGCCCTAGCAAAGGAACCACGGTTTCACAAGAAGTCCAGACACATCAAACGATGCTTCAACCTCATCCGCGACTACGTCGAAGGGGAGGACGTAAATATATGCAAAGTGCACACAGATCTGAATGTAGCAGACCCGCTGACTAAACCTCTTCCACGGGCAAAGCATGATCAACACCAGAACTGTATGGGTGTTAGATTTATTACAATGTAATTCACATGATGATGTGAAGGCTAGATTATTGACTCTAGTGCAAGTGGGAGACTGTTGGAATTATGCCCTAGAGGCAATAATAAATATAGTTATTATTATAATTCATGTATCAAGATAATCGTTTATTATCCATGCTATAATTGTATTGAATAAAGACTTGTATACATGTGTGGATACATAGACAAAACACTGTCCCTAGCAAGCCTCTAGTTGGCTAGCCAGTTGATCAAAGATAGTCAGGGTCTTCTGATTATGAACAAGGTGTTGTTGCTTGATAAATGGATCACGTCATTAGGAGAATCAGATGATGGACTAGACCCAAACAAATAGACGTAGCATGTTGATCGTGTCATTTTGTTGCTACTGTTTTCTGCGTGTCAAGTATTTGTTCCTATGACCATGAGATCATATAACTCACTGACACCGGAGGAATGCTTTCTGTGTATCAAACGTCGCAACGTAACTGGGTGACTATAAAGATGCTCTACAGGTATCTCCGAAGGTGTTCGTTGAATTAGTATGGATCGAGACTGGGATTTGTCACTCCGTGTGATGGAGAGGTATCTCGGGGCCCACTCGGTAATACAACATCACACACAAGCCTTGCAAGCAATGTGACTTAGTGTAAGTTGTAGGATCTTGTATTACGGAACGAGTAAAGAGACTTGCCGGTAAACGAGATTGACATAGGTATGCGGATACTGACGATCGAATCTCGGGCAAGTAACATACCGAAGGACAAAGGGAATGACATACGGGATTATATGAATCCTTGGCACTGAGGTTCAAATGATAAGATCTTCGTACAATATGTAGGATCCAATATGGGCATCCAGGTCCCACTATTGGATATTGACCGAGGAGTCTCTCGGGTCATGTCTACATAGTTCTCGAACCCGCAGGGTCTGCACACTTAAGGTTCGACGTTGTTCTATGCGTATTTGAGTTATATGGTTGGTTACCGAATGTTGTTCGGAGTCCTGGATGAGATCACGGACGTCACGAGGGTTTCTGGAATGGCCCGGAAACGAAGATTGATATATAGGATGACCTCATTTGATTACCGGAAGGTTTTCGGAGTTACCGGGAATGTACCGGGAATGACGAATGGGTTCCGGGTGTTCACCGGGGGGGCAACCCACCCCGGGGAAGCCCATAGGCCTTGGGGGTGGCGCACCAGCCCTTAGTGGGCTGGTGGGACAGCCCAAGAAGGCCCTATGCGCCATAGGAACAAAATCAAAGAGAAAAGAAAGAAAAAAAGAGGAGGTGGGAAAAGGGGGAAGGACTCCTCCTTCCAAACCTAGTTGGACTCGCTTTGGAAGGGGAGGGTTGCCCCCTTGGCTCGGCGGAACCCCTTGGGGGTCCTTGGATCCCAAGGCAAGGCTCCCCCTCTTCCCCCTGTATATACGGAGGTTTTAGGGCTGATTTGAGACAACTTTGCCACGGCAGCCCGACCACATATCTCCACGGTTTTACCTCTAGATCGCGTTTCTACGGAGCTCGGGCGGAGCCCTGCTGAGATAAGATCATCACCAACCTCCGGAGCGCCATCACGCTGCCGGAGAACTCATCTACCTCTCCGTCTCTCTTGCTGGATCAAGAAGTCCGAGATCATCATCGAGCTGTACGTGTGCTGAACGCGGAGGTGCCGCCCGTTCGGCACTAGATTGTGGGACTGATCGCGGGACGGTTCGCGGGGCAGATCGAGGGACGTGAGGACGTTCCACTACATCAACGTGTTTCTTAACGCTTCTGCTGTGCGGTCCACAAGGGTACGTAGATCAAATATCCCCTCTCGTAGATGGACATCACCATGATAGGTCTTCGTGCGCGTAGGAAATTTTTTGTTTCCCATGCGACGTTCCCCAACATGATTTTCATTCATGGAGCCCTCGTGAATCACTTCACAAATTTCTTCATCACAATTTTCAGATTCACGCATCTCAAGCAAAACTCCATAAAGATAGTCAAGTGCACTCAACTCACTAGCAATTGGTTCAACATAGTTGGACCTCTTGAAAAGATTAGCAAGTGGATGAGGGTCCATATCAATAGATTTTTAGCAAGCGAAGATGCAAGCATATTGAAGGCACATAGCACACAAGCAAAGGAAAGGAAAATGAAGAAGACAAATATTTTTGTAAATTTCTGTTTTTCAGAAGTGGGGGAGAGGAAAACGAGAGGCAAAAAAGAGTAAATGCAAGAGATGAGTTTGCTACGATTACTTGGATAAGCTTCACTTGATGCTCCCTGGTGCCAGAAATTGACACGTTGGAGGAAGACTATTCTTGACTTGATGCTCCCCGGCAACGGCGCCAGAAATTCTTCTTGCTACCTATTGGGCTTGCGTTGGTTTTTCCCTCGAAGATGAAAGGGTGATGCAACACAGTAGCAGTAAGTATTTCCCTCAGTTTGAGAACCAAGGTATCAATCCAGTAGGAGTATCAAGCCAAGTCTCCATCGTACCTGCGCAAAAACAGCAAACTTGTACCCAACGCTACAAAGGGGTTGTCAATCTCTTCACGATTGATTGCAAGGTGAGATCTAAAGGAGGAAAGTGCAACAAAGTAAAAGTGTAGGGCTGAAAATATGATGTGAAGTAGACCCGGGGGCCATAGTGTTCACTAGAGGCTTCTCTCATGATAGAAAATATTACGGTGGGTGAACGAACTACTGTCGAGCAATTGATAGAACCGTGCAAAGTCATGACGATATCTAAGGCAATGATCATACATATATGCATCACGTCCGAGACAAGTAGATCGATACTTTTTGCATCTACTACTATTACTCCACACATCGACCGCTATCCAACATGCATCTAGTGTATTGATTTCATGACAAACAGAGTAACACCTTAAGCAAGATGACATGATGTAGAGGGATAAATTCATGCAATAGATATAAACCCCATCTTTTTACCCTTGATGGTAACAACATGATGCGTGCCTCGCTACCCCTTCTGTCACTGGGTGAGGTCACCGCACGGTATGATCCCAAAACCAAGCACTTCTCCCATTTCAAGAATCATATATCAAGTTGGCCAAACAAAACCCACAACTCGAAGAGAATTACAAGGATATGAAATCATGCATATAAGATATCAGAAGAAACTCAAATAAGATTCATATATAATCTGATCATAAATCTGAAATTCATCGGATCTCGACAAACACACCGCAAAAGAAGATTACATCGGATAGATCTCCATGAAGATCATGGAGAACTTTGTATTGAAGATCCAAGAGAGATAAGAAGCCATCTAGCTACTAGCTATGGACCCGAAGGTCTATGGTGAACTACTCACGCATCATCGGAGAGGCAATGGTGTTGATGAATAAGCCCTCCGTGTCCGAATCCCCCCTCCGGCAGGGCACCAGAACGTGCCCCAGATGGGATCTTGCGGAGACAGAAGCTTGCGGCGGCGGAAAAGTATTTTCGTGGCTCTCTCCCAAGTTTTGGATTTTTCGGGGATTTATAGGCGGAAGAAGTAGGGTAGAGGAGCCACAGGGGCCCCACAAGCCTGCTAGGCGCGCCCCCAGGCCACGACTAGGGGGCTTGTGGCCTCCCCTGGTGCCCTCTACCTTGGTTCTCAAGCTCCCTGTGTATCTTCTGTTCTGGAAAAAATCTTTTCGGAGGTTTTATTCCGTTTGGACTTCGTTTAATATTCTCCTCTGAAAAAGGTCAAAAACACGGAAAAAACAGGAACTGGCACTTGGCACTGAGTTAATAAGTTAGTCCCAAAAAAGATATAAAAGGCATACAAAACATCCAAAGTTTGACAAGATAATAGCATGGAACCATCAAAAATTATAGATACGTTGGAGACGTATCAAAGGGTAACGACATTCAGCTGTCAAGTTCTTCAAAGGGATAGTCAGTCGCTTTGGTGTCCCGAACAGGGTCATCACCGACAATGGCACCCAGTTCAGAGCCGCATCTTCATGCAATACGCCCAGGACCTCGGCAGCAAAATATGCTTCGCTTCCCTCGCTCACCCAAGGAGCAATGGTCAAGCCAAAAGAACACATCCTGAGGTAATGCGCGGGCTCAAGACTAGGACTTTCTACAGGCTGCGCGAACATGCAAGGCGCTGGATTGATGAACTGCCGACGGTTCTTTGGTCGATCAGAACGACGCCAAATCGAGCCACCGTCTAGACACCCTTCTCACTGGTCTACGGGGCAGAAGCAGTTCTTCCCACGGAACTCACTTATGGGTCACCTCGGGTGCTTGCTTATGATGAGCTGCAGCAAGAGCAATTGCGTCCAGATGGCGCTCTCCTCCTCAAGGAGACCCGGATTCAGGCGGCTGTGCAAGCCTCTCGCTACCAGCAAGCCTTGCGCCGCTATCATAGCCGCAAGGTACGAGCCAGAAGTTTCGAGGAAGGCAACCTTGTTCTTAGGCACGTTCAGTTGGCCAAGAATGCCAACAAAGTTGACGCTGAAGTGGGAAGTCCCATATCGGGTAGTGCGAGTCTCCAGGCCCGGCGCTGTCCGCCTGGAGACTGAAGATGGCTTACCGGTGAGCAACTCCTGGAACATAGAGCATCTTTGAAAGTTCTACCCGTAGGGAGAGGTTGCCGGGTCACCCGGCGACCACCTTTTGTACAAGTCTTGCCGAAGCTGCATGTAATCGTTTGTACAAAGCCAGGCGAAGACCCTGAGCGCAGTCAAATAAAGCGAGTATTCCGCATCATCATATAGATCCTCATGATAGAAAACATGCATGCATCTATGGTTTCCTGGAACGCATGAACTAACAAGGGGACCATAGCCCTGGCAGATATTTTCCCCTATCCTATCCTTTGAAAGACAGGTACAACCCCTGCGCACAAGTTTGTCGGGGGGGGGGAGAGATAGTGGGGACGCCCACAAAATATGGTGGGGATGCCCACAGCAGCGACAAGAGCCAAGATAATCCACTGAAAGCCGAAATAAGTAAACGCAGCCGACAAGAAGGTTGCAGACACATTGAGTAAGTGGTTGGGTAAGCCGATTGGGTGAGTACACTCCTCTCCTCTCTAAAAACGCCTTCACTTTCTCTCGAATGGAAAAATCTGTGCGATGGGGATCGCTGTCACTAGTCTCCCACTTTCTCGAATCGCGCTCAACAATCAAGGTGGCTTGTCAAGCACACATCTTTTGTAAAAAGTGTGCTCGGTAGCCCACGACGAGGGCCGGAAGGGAGTTAAATATCCTGTCGGCGGTGACGGCGCCCGACAAAGTATCATAGGAAAAAGGGAAAGAGGCGATGAAGGAAAGGTAGCTCTACTCTCCCAAAGGGAGTACTGAGTATATTACAAATAGCAGAGACTATGTTCAAAAGCATAGATTACAATAAAAAAGGCACCGACGCTAGTCCCGACGTGGACCGTGCACCGATTTAACCTTGTCTATCCTGTCGATGATAGACATGACCTTCTGTTCGAAGGGCTTGGCGTCCACCTCCTTCCGTAGGAGTACCATGGCGAGATTCAAATCAGGGTTTCTGTATGCCAGCTTAGTAAGCACCTTGAGGAGAACGTTCCGGCACAGCCGCCGGGCCTCGCCAGCCATCCGCATCGTCTCTTCGACCTGGAGGCGCTTGAGGGCGTCGGTCAAACTCTCGAAGGACAAGGCCAAGTTGATGCTCGGAGGAGCCTCCGAGGAAGGGCGTAGCCGGGGCCTTCAAGATCCATGGTGGCTAGCTGGTCGGCGATGGCAGACGCGGTGTTAACAAGGCGCCCTGTCCACAGCTTGGCGACCTTCACATACTTGTTGTGGTCGACAAAGGCGGCGTCAAGTTGCTCCCTCCTTGAGCGCCTCCTCCACAAAGGTCAACTTGGCCCGCGGGGCATCCAGGGAGGCGTTGGCACTGCGGAGCTGGGTTGCCTTGTCAGCCCCGGCGGCCTCAAGCTTCTCCAAGTTGGCGAGGGCCTTGTCCCTCGCACAAGCAAGCGCCGATGCCTTGTCGCGGAGGCCATCGAACTCTTCCTCGATCTCCTTCACCATCCCGGTGAGCCCGTCCTTGGCGACTTGGGCAGCAGACGCCCGATTGGTGAGCTCCTGGAGCTTGTCGGCGTACTCCAAGGCCTGGGCATCGAGGTCACACTTAAACTGATCCGTCAGCTCTTGAGTGTGTTGCGCCACTAGTTTCTCAACCTCCTCACCCTGGGCACGGGCCCTTTGCTGAGCGCCTGCTCATGGGCGGCGAGTTCCTTTTCGTGGTGCTCCAGGCCGATCCGGATGGTGGTGAGGCGGGCCTCCTCGGCTGTGGTTCAGCGCCGAGCCTCGTCCTCCTCCTTCCGGGCGTCATCCAGCCGAAGGCTGAGCGCTTGATCTTCGGCCTTCAATTTCTCACGCTTGGCCTGCAGCACCTTGTAGGCCTTGTCGAAATGAGACCGCGTTTCTTCAAAACGCTTCTCATACGCATCCTCCGCCGCCTTGATGACTGCCTCCCGGGAGTCCAACTTCTCCTTCCTGACGCGGTACAAGACGTGGAGGTGGCCGACGTGGTTTCTCATGGTGAGGAAGAGCTGCTCCTCACTGAGTTTTCCGCCGCCAGCCTCCAGCCCCACCATGGCGTTGGGGCCAATGTCGGTGGAAACCTCTGCATCAACGTTCTCCCCTCTTACCAAGGCCCTCGATTGCTTCGCCCCTGGCGGGACGACGAACATCCCCTCGCTGGCGCGGAGGTACGCGGTGCCTGGGATGTCCTCGGGACTAGGGTGCTGATCGCCGCCTACTTCATCGCTGATGAGGTGGGGTTCTTCACCCTTGGCGGTCTCCCAGCCCCCGGCTAGGGGAGGATCATCGTCATGCACTGCCGAGGCCTCAACAGGCCCCTCTGCATGCTCCGGGATGTCCTGCTACTCCTCCCGCTCCTCGTGGGCGGCTTCGCGCGCCATGGCGTCGGAGGCCTCAGCCGCTGCTTCGCGGGTGACCTCCGTAACCACGACATCAACGTCCATATCCTCCAGGGGAGAGGGATCTAAGGGACAGGAAAGGAAGGGGAACGGTCGAGGATCACACAAAATGATCAAGAAGAAAATTCAAGATTCAACCTACGGATATTTCCAGGAAGGCGCTCACCATTCTCCTGCCGGTGGATGGTAGCTGAGTCCTCCCCGGTAACGTCCACTGCCGGGGGCTCGTCCTCAAGCACAACAAGAGCAGGCGATGCATGCTGGGAGCTTTGCCGAGGGCTGGGCACAAGAGTGGCCGCAGGCGCCGCGGAGCTTCCGGGGTGTCCGCCAAGGGGCTATCGCTGCTTGGTTCTGTGGCGTCCTTCGGGGGCCCCATGCTAGCCGACCCGTCAACATCCTCTGAAGGATCGCCCTCGGCCACAAGCTTGGGGCTCGCCGGAGACACCCCGTCAGCCGATGCGTCCTCCCCCACCGACAGTTCGTCGGCGACTGACGCCCTTGCCCTCTTCATCGACCTTTGGGCCAGCGTGTGAGTGGCCCTGCAAGCGAGCAGTGACACCAAGTCAACAAAAAGAGAGAAACAAACACCAAGCAAGCAAGAGTGAGGGGGCGGGGGGTTCGGAGTACCAAACTCTTACTCATCAGCCTCCTCCTCCGAGCCCCAGATCGAGATATCATACTCCACGTCCGCCCCGGCCTCCGTCGAAGGGTACACCACACTCGTACATTTGACGGGCGCGACAGGTGGACTTTGCCGGACCGGGATATTGGAGCCGACGCGATGGAGCAATCGCTTGGCCTTTCGACGCGCCAATCTCTCCTCCATCTCCAGCGTCTCGGTGGCAGATGCACTTTCTTCTGCACAGGCCCTGGCGGCCAAACCACGAGAATCCTCGGCGAGCCTCGCTCATGGTGGCGCCTCCCCACCAGTCGCTTCCCTACCACGGGAGCCCGTGCGCTCAGCCCCAACGACGAGGGTATGCTCCTCCATCCGGCGGGCAATGTGGACCTCCTCTGCGGTTGTGGTGTCACGGATGAGGCCTTTTTCTTCCCGGACGGGGGCCTCCGTCAACCCGTCAAAGAAGGTCGAGACCACCTCTGCCGGAGGCTCCAACCAGGTCGTGACCATGCCGTGGGCATCGCAATCTGCCATCATCGTAGTGAGGCTGCTCAGGGCCGAGCAGTTGCACAGCGGGTGGACCCCATGCGGCAGCCTGATCTTGAGCTCATAGCTGAACAGCTTCTGGCAGAAGTACCCGAGCTCCATAACCTTCAGATTGTTGTCCACCCCCGGACGCAACCTCATGACATTCGCCGCATTCGCGAAGGCCGAAGCCGGCCTCCCCCCCTGAACTTGAGGGGGGCGATGCGCGTGCGGAGGAAGTCAGCGGCCACCATCTCCATCATCAACCCCGCGACCCTGAGGTGTAGGATCCTGGTGCTGGTGATGGACAGCTTATCATCGCCAGGGGACAAATCGCTCCAGCCCTCCCCCCGGGACCCGATTCCAGAGGTCCTATGCTCACACCAGGGCAGATATCCCACCTGGCGAATCCTGCACCACTTCCCCTGCCACTCGTCCCACTTCTCATGAAGGGTACCTCCGAGGTATATGCCTCCTTGGCCCCAGTCCTCGAGACCCAGGCGATGGAGCCTGAAAGGGCCTCCCCGCCCTGAATGCGAGGAGTGAAGTAGTGGCGGAAGAGGGCTGTGTTGGGGGTGATCCCAACAAAGTTCTCATAGAGGTGCGCAAAGATGGACATGCACGTCACTGCATTTGGCGTAAAGTCGAGGAGGCGGAAGCCATAAGTGTGCAGGACGTCGAGGAAGAACTCCGAGAATGGCGGGCAAAGCCCGTAGAATAAATAATCGGCGAAGAAGGGAAACTGGTCCGCCCCCCCGCTTCCCGTCCTGGGGAGCACCTCGTTGGCCGGATGCGCCTTCGTCTTGGCTGCCCACATGATCTGGTAGCGGCTCTTCAAGGTGGCAATGTCCAGGCCTTTGGGGAAGACGACATACTTCTTGCGCAGCTTCGCCAACTCCTTCTCCGAGGTAGCGCCCTTTCCACCGGAGTTCTTTGGCGCTATGGCGACGGCGGGGGTGGACAATGTAGCCCGAGGCATAACCACAGGGAGGAAAGGGTGCACAAGAGGAAGCTCTAGAAGAAGGTGGAGACGGAGGCGGCGTTTGAGATTGGAAAAGGACCGGGGACGGTGGGCTAGGAGAGGTCGTGTTTCCCCTTCTTATGGGGACGCGGGCCGACCCTTTGTCTGCTCCACCAACAGTTCCCCACGCCCGCGGCCGCCTTGGTCACTGCGCGGACAACTCCGCACCCTGCATGATCAATGCACGGCATGGGGAAAGGCAACCACCAGCAGATCCAGCCGTAGAGGCCCGCACACTTCTTTAGGCCTCGCCCAACAACACTCTGCGCGCATGTGTGCCCAGGCCCCGGGGCTCCTGTCGGTGCACTGAAGACTGGGGCCTCTAGTGCCCCAGACTTGTGCACGGGCGCGAAGGGCCCATGACGGTAGGGCGCGGCAGGCTCCGGACAAGGCTCAGCCCCAGGGTATCCAAGGCCCCGGCAAGCCTGTCTTGCCGGGAACATAACCAAGGCCACGTCCGTCTAACGGACGTGATGACCGCACCTAGCGCAAGGCCCCGATGAGCCTCCCTTGCCGGGAAGATAGTCGAATCCCCCGGCAAGCTTCCTTGCCGAGACGAAGCACCAAGGCCTGGGCAAGCACCCGTGCTGGGATGACGTGGCAGCACACCAGAGGGCAACAACCCTAGCCATAGTGCCACCGCCCCGCGATTTCCAGCATGTTCTACACGCGCCAGCGGGGTGTCCAGGTGTCGAAACACCTCGACAAATGTCTTCACCAGCACTTAGCTGACATGGACAAGACGTGCATTTAATGCACCTGACAGTGGTAGATGGATAAGCGTCATTGTAGGTTCACTGTAACATCTCATGAACCTACCATTGAGCACTGTAGGTGACCCCTTTGCCTATAAAAGGAGGCGCTTAGCTCATTCACAAGGGGTTAGACTATTTGGAGATTGGCCAGAAGACAGTTACTATCATTGTAAACGAACAACAAAAGAACACTTAATACGATCACACGAGCAGGACGTAGGGTTTTACGCGTAAGCGGGCCGAACCTGGGTAAAAAGGCTTGTCGAGAGTTGATCGTTAGGTTTTCTCTTGACGTAGTTCTTCCCGCCATGCGATCACAAGGGGATCGTGTTGATCACCATAGGTGTCGACCTAGCATCGTGTTGATCATCAGGACCCAGCTTCAACTCCCCATCACCTTCGCCAAGGCGATGAGTGAAGAGAAGCTCCCGATGTTGTGGCTCCGGGTGCATGGCTGTGGTGCTGTACTGGTGGCCATGGAGCAACTGGGGCCTCGGCTCCTGTGCCTTGGCCGTGGGTGGAAGAGCTTCGCTCGTGCCCACAATCTCTGGGGCAGACACGTTCTTCGCTTCAAGACGATGGCGGGTAACCTGCTCTCCGTCAAGATATACGGGGGCTCAGGTGTACGCCATGGAGCTCAGGCGGGCAACAACGAGTACAAGTCAGATCCTCGGTAGGCTAAGCCTGGGTAGACATAACCTCAGACTGACCGCTGGGCGCACCATCACCGTCAGTCCGCAGCTCTCCTCCTCCTGAGTTGGGACCGACGAGCCGGTAGAACCAACGCTGCCGCATATTGGTGGCAGCACCTGGTTCCCAGCTCCGCCGTCCCTTCTGGCCCCGTTCTCCTCCGCATAGTGCTGGTCTAGGAGGAGCCAACGTGGGTTGCGTCGGTGGCCTCACCGCTTTTTGTCTTCTTGAACTTGTATCCGCCAAGCATTGTGCCTCGCTAAAAGACAGTATCATAGGTTAGAGTAGTAAAAATCATCCATGTAATATGTCTGAGTTTGCCTCAAACGAATGAATGAAATGTTGTTTCCTTTTTGTCTGATCCCCCTCTTTGTATGATACACCCTTTTCTTTTTCCGGAAGCTTGCCATCTTGACTGGTCCTACCGCTAGTGCTTTGAGGCATATATCCTTAGCAGTTCGTCGGAGGGGTCGTTACCGGCAAGACTCCTTGTCGCACTCAGTGCAACCGTTAAATCGTTGAGCGTGGCTCGAGGCAAAATAAGGCCCTACGTAGCCGCTTGGTATGTTGAGCAAGTTCGAAATAGTGTGAAGGCACTATGTTGCCGTTCAGGTCATTGAATGAAATTGAATAAGAACCAAGGTGCACTAATTGTGACAAGGATCCTTCTGCGCGCAGGTTTCTCAAACAAAGATTGGGATTTCTAGAAAGGAAACAACCTATCTACTCAAAAATCTTATCTAGCATTTTTATCACTTATCTATTGTGCGGCGGCACTTCTTCCCGCGACGTATGGATCTTTTGCTGAGGCCTCATATCCCCGGGAAGCATGATGTTACAACCCCCCCCCCCCCCCCGCCCCCAACAACCTCCTCGCCGGCAAGGTTCTTTTCGGTAGTCCTTGACTATCGCGTAGGAAAGGGGTTTGCCGGGGTGTAACTCCTTTTTCTCTTTTGCCAGGCCGTGCTGGCGGAGCCCCTGAGTGGATCTATGGTGGCGACACGAGACTTCCAGGGGAGAAAACATTTCCGCTGGAGTGCGTGTCGGGGCTTCGGGACCTGTTGCGCATTCCAAACGGCTATGCATCTCTCCGCAGAGGTGCGTCTGCTGGAGTATGCATTGGAGGTCTCGTTGAAGCTCCCAGGGGGCAGGCGACACCCACATACTATCCTGGAGTGGCGCATCAGCCTGATGGCGTCGGAGTTAGGGTCTCTGCCTCATCGGCCCGCTCTTGCACAGCAGCGCACCCGCGCAGGCGCCAGGAGGCCATAGCAGAGTGGAGCGACAACCACTGCGTCCCACTTTGGGGAATTGCGGCGGTGCGCTCAACTTCCAAAGAACTCGTGCAGAACTTGCTCGGATTTGCGAAAAAGCTCTCAGTCCCCTACCTTCCGGGCCAAACATGTCGGGAAAATGGCGCCCACCATGGGGACCTCCAAGGATCCCTTGATCGTCCAGCGGGGGAGAAGCGGCGCTAAGAGGAGAGCTAGCGATCAGCACCGACAAGGTGTTTTACCCAGGTTCGGGCCGCTTAGCGCGTAAAACCCTACTCCTGCTTTGTCTTCCCAACAAGGAGGGATCGCCGAGGCCTTGTAGTTTGGAATTTTTCTTCACACCCTTGGAGGGGTATGGCCTTGGTGAGCTTGGGTTATCTTTCCCGTTAGCCTTCTTCGTGCACTGTCGCCAAAGGGGTTGCCGGCGTCCATGCACAAGTCTAGGGCACATGAGACCCTAGTCTTTAGTGGAACGAGAGTAGGTGTCCAGTATCATTCATTTGATCATCAGTAGTTCATCTTCGATTATGTGTAGTTCTTCCCCCTCTTGTTCTTGTACTCGTAAGTTAGCCACCTCAGAGAAATGCTTAGTCGCTTGCTGCAGCCTCACCCTTAACTATACCTCACCCATTAAGATTTGCTAGTCTTGATAACTTTGCAAATGAGATTGCTGAGTCATTGTGGCTCACAGTTTACTACAACACCAGTTAAAGGTACATGTAAAGAGTTACTTTGACGTGAGCGCGTTGATTGTGCAATTTTGGAATTTCTTCTCCTTCTTCTTTATCGATCTAGGGTGGGCTCCAGGCCGGCAGCCTGGGATAGAAAGGCTGGACGTCGTTCTTTTATCAATTTTTTCGTCCATAGTCGGACCCTTCTCTTCTTCATGATGACTGATTATGTTGTTGTATTGATGTGACTATGATTTAGCTTGTGGAGAGTGTAAACAATTCCATATACTCATCTATTTTGTACATGTACTTGTAATGATATCCATTCTTGCAAAAACAATGAGATGCGCTTCTATCCCTGTCGAGGCCGTTGTGCCAAAGTAAGGATAGGATCGCATCTTGGGCGTTACAAGTTGGTATCAGAGAAGTACCAACCTAGGAGCCCCCTTGATTGATTGAACTTGGTCGAGTCGAATCTAGTGTAAAACTGCTTTGAGTCTAGTTATATATTAGAGAGTGGGATTCTTTTTTCTCCTTGTCTATGCTCTGGTGAGGGATCTTGACGTAATAATTTTAATTCTACTCCTCTTCTCACTCAATTTTTTTTAGGATCACGCGGTTATTTTTGGAATCTACATGATGTCGATGTGATGGAGTTCTCACTTGGTGCCTCCTACTGTGTTGATTTTATTTCGGGGAGTTGAGCTCCAGGGAAGTCTTGAGCACATCGTTATCATTCAGATTTCTTAGTATCTCAGGACGAAGGATGTTCAAAATTGCTTCAATACTGGTAGTGGCGAGATAACCCCGACATCCCCAATACTGGTAAAGAGAGTTCGGGGGTACTGTCATACTTAGCATCATTGTGATTATGAGGATCTGAGATAGATGAGTTTCAAAGATCTCTAGTTATGTGTTGACGGATGTGATACATTGGACCGCTAGTGTTATTGCTAGGAGTTAAGTGATGGATTTACTCCTTGTATCTGTGGACTCGATTGCATATCAAAAAATTTGGGAGTTCTTATAGGACAATTTTCCAACAGATGCATGATGTGAGGTTGGGGTTCGACATCTAGTGGATTCGTTTGTTCACGATCGTCTTACATCGGTTCTTGTTGTGTCTTAAAGAGTCCTTGTAGATTGCTACGACTCGGGGACGCTTCGTATGTCGTGTGCACTGCGTTGTGCATGATGACTACTGTAGGATAGAGACTGTGCGATCCTATCCACAAAAATATCGAGTGGAATCTCTGTCATGAATTTGTTATGGCTTGTTTCGTAAGCCTCATCCTTTATTTTGTTGGGAGATGGTAATTCGCGTTGCTTTGATGTCATGTGGTAATTTCATATCTTTCATAAGTGGTGTTCTCATATTTCTTATGGGAAAGCAAATCCTTCTGCTCAATCAATTGTCTTTTCGATTCTTTTCAAATAGAGTCGTCTTGCCAATTCTTTTCCAACCGGAGTGCTTCTGTTCAAGTAAATTCTATCCTTTTCAAGATTTGCAAGATCAATCTCTGATTTCTTTTCAGAGTTCATCTCATCTGTGCCAAGTTGTCTTTGTTTTCCCCTCCCTCCCACCCCTTTTTCTCCAATAATTCAATTTTCATCCAAGTGTCTTCTTTTCAGTGTTGCTTGCGCTATCTTCTCTTCAGTGCCGTATCCGGTGATTCATGGCGAATATCCTCAGGAGTTTCAAGTCTGTTATTTCCTCTAATGTTTTCTATGTTGGGAATTCTTATCAAGCCTCTCTTGTTATTTTTTCATCTTTGTTTTATCCGGAGTGTTGTAGATATCTCAGAAGTTTCTTGTTTCCAGTACTTTCAATTATTTCGAGGTTCCCAACCTTATCAAGTTTTCACTTATACAGGTGCAATGTTTCTCTTTCTCAACAGCCTTTTCAATGGTGGTTCTTTTTGAGTGGCCCCATAACCCATAGGGTTCTCCGACGATCTTATCTGGCTCTTCTAATCTTTTCCCGGAGATCTCTAATTCTTTTGAATTATGACGTAAGTATGAATTTAATCAGTCGTATTTCCTTCTCCAAGATTGCTGCAAAATTAATTCTCATCTTTGACGCAACCTTTCATTCTTCATTATTCCGGAGTGTCTCAGTTATTCTTGGTGGTGTCCTCCTCATCATTTTCAGCTTGGAAGACCAAAGAGGTGTTTTTCTCAAGTCTTTTTCCATTCTTTGAAGATTGTCATCTTAGCTTCGCGTGATCTTCTCAATTGTTCCCAATCATGAGAATTCTTTCCATATGTGTCCATTGCATTTCAGATTTGTTTTCATTCTCGATCCTCCGAAGGCCATCATTTCAAAAGATTTCTTCGTTCTCAGTTTTAAGCTTTCATCCTCAAGTTTTTCTCAATTCTTGTCTCTTCGTTCGTCTCTTAATTATTCCGGTGCTTCATTCAAGTTTTTTCTCTCACGTGGCTCATGATCTCTCTTCATTCTCATGTATCTTCATTCATCCTTGTTATCCCCTTTTATTCCAATTCTTACCGGTGTCTCCTCCAAGACTTCCTCAAGTTTGTGCTCATATCTCTCTCTATCCCCAATCTTTTCAAGAAGAATAAGTGGTATGCTAAATCCGTTGCTTGTTATCAATTTAACTTGATGAAGGATAAGCATAACGTAATTCTTATTATTAATCTCCCAAAGTGATTTCAATTCTTCTTCCGGAGTGGCTCATGATATCAATTCTGCTCTCAAGTGCTCATCTTTTCTTTTCCCAACTTCCAAGTTTTCTTAAGTATCTCTTCGTCAAGCTTCATCTAAGTCATGGAGGGCCTGAGTCTTATTCTTTTCATTCTTCATATCTTTGCATCTTTCTTTTGTAAATGGAGGTTCGTCTTGGTGGTTCTTTAAGAATTCATTCATTCTCAAGTGTTCTTCAAGACCCTTGATGGAGAACCTCAGGCATTCTTTCTATTGCATTCCAAAGAGCAAGTCTTACCCCTTTATCCTTTGTGGAGGTGTTATAACATTCTTGTTAGTGGAGGAGTCTTGGAAAGAAGTTGTTTGTAGACTGAGATATTTAAATCCACCAATTTCTTGATCATGAGTTATTTTAACCCATGATTTATTCATTGAGTTATCTTGGAATAGATTTCTCCTAAAGCCTTGTCTATGGATTGTTGCTATCATGGTGCTTGTCATTAATCCAAGTTCTCAATGTATCCTCTTGGTGTAAGAAGTTTTGCCTTTCTTGTTGCATCTAATCAATCCTTGTTTCTGTTAGTGGCTGGTTGTCACCTCTTGAGGCTCTTCAATTCAATTGTGATAGTAGTTTTCATTCTCTTCTCCATTCTATTGTTCTCAAAGATCAAGTTTCTATTCTCTTGTTCCGGAGTAGTGGTGATGTTGCTCTCTTCAATCTATCATCTGTTCTATCAAGTTCATGTTTTCCCTTGATTATGAATTTAGTTGGTTTGTTGTGAATATTGTGAATATCTTTCCGTATTATCCAAACTTTGTCCCATTTTTCCTACCGAAGTGATGCCGAAATTTCATGTGAATTCTTGCTTGTTTGTCAAAGAAGCCACTAAGTATTACCTCTTACTATTTCTCATCCTCTCCCCCCTTTCATTCTTAGATCTCGAGGCAAGATCTTTTGTTAGTGTAGGAGAATTGTGACAACCCGAGACCAACACTCCAGAAGATTCCCCTTTTATTCCGTTGATGCCGTCCGATTGGATTGTTTGTCACAACCACCAACGCATCATTCGCATCATCTGCATTGCATGGGCTCTCCATTGCTGCTAGTTTTCAAAACTTGAATTGGTTGTTAGTTGCCGGTTCTCCCCGTGTTTGTCGTTGACCGTTTTGAGGCCAACCACGCACGCACGTGCCCGCGGCATTGATAAAATGTTGTTTTTAAAGGTGCCCAAAAAATATTCTCGGATTAGGTTGAAACTTGGCATGTGGTCTTGTTTTAGTGTAGGTAGGACGCCTGCCAAATTTCATCGCGATCAGAGTCCATTTGACAACTGAACGGTCAACCCTAGCGGCACCGTCATCGGTTTATCAGCGGAAGTTTTTCGGTGTTTTAAAAATCTCGTGTCACGGGCCACCAGTCTCCCTCTCGTCCTGCAGCCAGCTCCACCCACCTCAGTAGCCGGGCCCGCGAGCCCATATCTGGCCCGCCGAGGCTCGGATCACCGCCGCCGCAGCCTGTTCCCCGCTCACCCTCGCCTCCCGCGGCCAAGGGGCCATCCCCCGTCGCCCCGCACCCAAGCAACCCTCCGATCGCCGACCACCGGCCACCGTCGCCAACAGCAGCAAGCTGCCCCGCTGCCACATCCCACCATGGCCGCCGGCATCATCGAGCAAACCTGCGTGGAGCTCAACACAGTAGGCCGTGCCTGCGAGCTCGTTGTAGCCCTCTGATCGCCGTTGCTTCCAACGGGCAGATCCGGCCATCCCTGACTCGGTCCGGCCATCCCCGACAAGGTCCGGCCATCCCTATCTCCGGCCTCCCTCGTCGCAGTCGGACCTTGCGGGCGCCGCTCCCCTGCCAGCACCTATTGGCATTCCTAGCGCTCGCCTCCAGATCAATGAGAACGACGCCAGCCAGACGCTCGTGCGCCACATGGGCTGCCTCGGGCACGAGGCCCAACAACCACGCTAAGGCCCAACTTGCTCCCTCCACTGGCTAGCCGGCCTCCTCGCTTCGGCCTAGCACCGAGCCGAAGCCGGCCCAGCTTCGCCTCCTCCTCCAGGCCGGCCCAAGAGCCACGAGGTGAGAGGCCACCTCCCTGTTCGGCGCTCCGTGCGCTGTTTAGCTACCGCGCGCTACCCTGGTTTTGGCCGAGTAGTGGAGAATTCAGCCCGTAGTAGTTTTTTTTTCTTTTACCCTGCGTATTTCGTATTTCCATATTAGATGCCTATTTTTAAAACACCCGTAACTTTCAAACCGTCGTCATATCGAAATAAGTTATATATGTAACTTGGCTAGAATTTCGTGTAGATTAATATTTTCCAACTCCCATGCATATTTTAAACTGTTTAGCGTGCTGTTTGCATCGGTTTGCGTGACAACATGATAGAAACGATTTAGGTCGTAGTTAATTAACCGTAGCTCCATTGGAGATCAGCCATATATATAGATGGACTAGAACAATGAGTACAATCACGTGAAACACTTTGTTTTGTCGTTTAACCAACATAAAATGTGATTGGGACAAATCTGGTCAGATTTAGAATTTAACACATCGGGTCATTTCGGAGATGCTATATGTCGTTTTCGGCCTCATTTAAAATGTCTAGATAGGTAGTCTAATTGTGCTTCACCCCTTTCCGTGTTTAACAACATTTAATAATGTTGTGTACCTAATCGGGAGCGAACTAAATAATTTAATGTGGAGCTTCATCAATATGCAACTCGTTGCATGTTGAGCTTCACTTAATGTGTAGCGTTTGACTATTGTGACTGCCATGCCATGCCTTGCATATCTGAAACTCATAATTCATCATATGTGAATTGCATCATGTCGTGCATGTGCCGTGGCGAATATCATGTGTTGATTCTTGTTTCCGTTTTTCTTCGTCTCGATAGAGTCCGAACCGCTTCAGAGTGTGAGGAGCCATTCGACTATGACAGTTCGTCTGCTTCGTGGAATCATTCTTTTTCTCAACGGGATCTCAGGCAAGATGATCATTTCCCCAGATACCATTACTATCAATGCCATGCTTGTTGTCTCGTTTCTTTCGAGATGTCTTGTCGCCTACTACATGTTAAATATCAGCCTCTCAACATTGCCATGAAACCTTCAACCTTCTAAAACCTAGCAAACCACTGATTGGCTATGTTACCGCTTGCTAAACCATGTGTTAGTGTTGCTAGTTGCAGGTGCAGTTGTTTCCATGTGATAACATGGGTTCCTTGTTATACCACCATATTAATTCCTATTTAAATTAATGCACCGATATACTTGGTAAAAGATGGAAGGCTCGACTTTCTAGCCTAGTGTTTTGTTCCACCTTTGCCGCCTTAGTTTCGGCTACCGGTATTATGTTCCATAAATGAGCGCTCCTAACATGCTTGGGGTAGTTATGGGGATCCCCTAGGTTCTCGTTTTGGGATAAAGCTCATCTCGCAAGGCCCAGTTTTGGTACTACATTTGCCTAATAACTACTGCCTCCGTTCCGATGTATAAGTCTATTTAGTGTTTCCACTAGGAAACTACATAAAAATGTAGATAGACATACATTAGAGTATAGATTCACTCATTTTGATCCGTATGTAGTCCCCTAATGGAATCTCTAAAAGACCAATATTTAAGAACGAAGGAAGTAATAAATAGCATAGGGATTGGCCGGCACCCGTAGATAATTAATCAAACCCCGGGCCAGTGCTCCTCATGAGTGTTGGTCCAACCTGTCAATCGTTGGTGGCTACCAGGGGCAACCCTGTGTTTGGCCTATCGGAAGTTTGGACAATCCGTCGTGTCCTGAGAACGTGATACGTGGCTCCTATAGGGATCTTCGACACGTTGGAAGGCCTTGTTGGACTTGTTTTACCTTTCTCGAGCATCTTGTGCGAGGGATTCCGAGGATGCTTTGGGTTATCTCGAGGTTGAGGTTTTCCAATAGGAACCCGAGGAGATCACGGGTTTCCCTGATCAAGGTCATTCCGTCGCAGCATGTGGTAGTTTGTGATGGACTAGTTGGAGCACCCTTGGAGGGCTAAATCTTTCGGAAAGTCATGCCCATGGTTATGTGGCAACGTGGAAACTTTGTTTAACATTTGCTTCTTGAAGTAAACTTAATTAAAACTTGCCAACTAAGTGCGTAACCATGACTGTCTCTTCTCGTGAGTTCTGTATCCGGAAGAGGACACGATGGTGTTATGTCTGACGTAAGTAGGTGTTCAGTATCATTCATTTGATCATCAGTAGTTCACGCCCGATTATGAGTAGATCTTCCCGTGTTGGATTTCGGGCTCCGCAAAACCCTAAAGATTCGAACTCAGGGGCATGTACGAAGATCTCTCACTGGCTCGCCTCACCTAGGTCACTACTCGATGGACAAGGCAGAGAACTCACTCGATGGTGAGGAAGACACAGAACACAACAGTTTACCCAGGTTCGGGCCGCTGGGAAGCGCAATATATACCCTAATCCTGCTTTGATGGATTGACTCTCGTGGAGGTTGGTGGAAGAACTGGTACAATGCCCGTGAGCCTCCGGAGGTTGGGTGGTTATGTGTGATGCTAGTGGGTGAATGAATGGATTTTGGATCCCCCTCTACGAAGTAACCTACTCTCTATATATATTGGCGACCCCGGTCCTCTTCCCTTATTGTTTCGGCGGGAAGTGATCCCGCAACGGCCAATTTCAAAGAAGGAGATGCATTGGGAAACCCTGGTACGTCCTTGCCCCTTTTGCACTAAAGGGGAAACTGCGCCGTCGAGCTGTCCGCCGCTCGCCTGTCGTTCCTCCGCATCATCCTTGACTCCTGAGGCCGGGACTCGCCTCCGAATATCCGCTGCTCCGGAGGGGTCCTGAGGAGGCCACCCGTGGGTCTTGATGTTGTTCATCCTCGCGAGGCTTGGCCCCTCGCAAGGGCCTTGTCTTGGGTGGTGCCGGGCCCCTTGGTTTTCGGTCGATGAAGTGGGCCAGCGCTGGGCCACAGGCAGGCATGTTTGGGTACCCTCATTCCCAGAACGCCGATAGTAGCCCCCGGGCTCAAGGGGTACCTGGGTTGGCTTCTCGGCAAAGCACTAAGGCGGCCTGAAGTGTCGTGGGCCCTATTTGCATGCGGACCAGGCGGCACACGTGTCCAGCGGCCATGTGGTGACGCTCTCGCTCCTTGAGGTGTCTAGGGTGCGCCAGGCTACAATGGCACGATCTCCAAGAACCGCGCATGCCATCATTGTTCTCATTGAATGATCTCGGTGCGGCCTGACCACACGCAAAGTCCCCCACGGACGTGACCGCTCGGTGGACAGGTGAAGCGACGTGGGCGGCAATGCTCCCGTCGTCCCACCTTGCGACCCTTGTGGGGCACGCGACGCTCGAGCTACCACGATGGTTGGTGGTCGCGGTTCGCCTACAAATTTTCCCCGCCCCTGTCAAGGGGGAGGCACTGAAATATTGGGCTTCCTCCCTACTTTCGTTCTCTCCATCGATAAAACCTCTTCTCCTCTTTGTTTCTCTGTCCTCCATTGCGTCTCCGGGAGGCGAACCTGGCAGGGGGAGCGCGTGGCTCGATTTGCGTCCTTGTCCGCCCCCGGGAGCAGCGGCGGAGGGCCCTCGGGGCCTTCGCGCGTCCGTCACCGCTGGGCTATGGCAGATGAGTAAGTCCCTCGTATGCGCCTCTTTTCCTTTTTGTCCTGCCCGCTGCTTGGTGGTTGATCTCCCCTTTTTTCCAGTGTGCCCACCTACAAGAAACCCAAGCTTGGTGAGCTTCAAGAGGAGGTGGAGGTGATGCGGGCCCAGCTCGAGAGAGCTGAAGCCGCCCTCCGGGCTGCCCGCGAGGGCGAAGCGGAGGCCAAGGTAGAACTGGCATCACTGCAGAAGCAGGTCGAGGAGGCGACCAACGTTGTCCTGGCCACCAAGGATGAGGTGTCGCACACCCGGACGATGGTATGCGACCGCGCCAAGTAGTTTGTGGGCATTGCCGGCCGGGCGGGTGACGCGACGCGCCGATTCATGGGGGATGCCCCGGCGCTGCCAAACGTGAGGAGCGACTCGGGCTACCTCGCTTTCTTCCAGAAGGTGGTGGAGACGCTAGAAGCTGGCATCTTGCGCATCGAGGAAGATAGCGCGGCTGATGCACGTGAGCTTCTGGGCCTTGCCTTGACGCTCGTCTTCTCCAACCTGTGCCGGCTTGTCCCACACCTCGACCTCTGGCGCGTCCTCGAGCCGGCGCCCACTGAGTACTGTCATCTTCTCCGGGAGGAAGTCCGCCCGCACATGGACGTCCTAGTGGAGTGGTACGTCCGGGTGCTCGTGTCCAGTGAAGAGGAGGGGTCCTACACCGAGCCTGCGGTTGCCAAGGGCGACGTCGGCGTCCTCTCCCCCTAGGCGCCCCCAGCTTCTGTTTCCTTCCGTGTAATATCAGACCAAGAACTTTGCCCTGTCGGGCGTTAAGCTTTCGTGTTATTACCTTCGTCGTTCTCCATTTCCCCTTTCGCTCTTGAATTGATGGTTTGCTCGCTGGTGGTCATTGCGGCTTGGCTTCGAAGCTTAGGGCCCGTCACTGCCCCAGGCATCGCTCGGGGGTAACGGCGGCCAGGGCCCTCAGGAGGTCCCGTCCTCCCAAGGCACCGTCCGTGCTTGGTCGATGGCCTCATTCCTCGCCGCAGCTGAATCCTTAGGCCCTGCATCTCTTTGTTAGTATGCGTGTTTTTAATTTATTGTCAATTTGGCGCGAAACTAGATGGCCCCCGTATGGGCTTGCGGGGTACTTTGCTCGTGGGTTTGCGTCGGTCCCTCCTGTAGCTCCTCCTGAGTGGCTCATGCTTTGCAAGTGGGATGGGGTGGAGACCCCTTCGGCACTCTATGCTTGCGGGCCTTGGTCCTGTGCCATGTCTGATGAGGCTCCTGAGGCTCGATGCTCAGGAGCCCCCTTTGGCGTTGAGTGAATCCTCTTGCCGTTGCTTTGGTCATCGGCCCAGGACGCCCAAGGCCTCCTGAGACTCTTTGTGGTGATATTGTATTCGATCCGGACCACGGAGCAAGGGTTGAACGCCGAAAATATTTGCCCCTGGGACGTCAAGTCCTTGCTTTCGCTCCTTGGTCCCTAGGCGTGGTGCAGAGTGTTTAGTTCCTCAGAGAATGTCATCTAAATAAAGTGGCTTCAAAAACCGGCAAAAAGAGAAAGCGCAAGAGAAAATTCCACCCTCTTTTTGTTTTTCAAACATCAACTTTTAAAATTGACAGATTTAAGTCCGACGGAAGATAGTTCAAAATCCAGGAAAAAGCAAGCAGACGCCGCGTCCGGCACCTAGGCTGGCATAGTCATTGGTGGACTATGTGGGTTTCCTTGCCAGCTGCGAGCATACTCATTGGTGGACTAAGTTGATTGCCTCCGTCTTGTCCCCAGCGCGGAGCGTAGGGATGCCACTAGGCGTGGGGTGGACCCCTGCCGCCTCCTCGGGTGGCCCTTGGCGTATACAACCTCGGCTCGTTATTATGTGAGAGTGTCACGGTGGGGGTGTATCTGGGAGGTCGCGAGGACGCTTTGGCCTCACGAGTGTCCCTACCCCTGAGGCATAGGCGCCTCATTCCGGAAGTCATTGGTGGACTGTGTTGATTGCCGCCGTTTCCCCACAACACTGACCATAGGGCTTCCACTAGGTGTGGGATGGACCCCTTCCGTGTCCTCGGGGGGCCCTGGGCATATACAGCCTCGGCTCGTTATAACGTGAGAGTGTAACGGGGTGAAGTCGGTTCCGGAAGAATTGAAGGACGATGCAGAGGTGCGATGGGTTTGTGCATGTCCTGCGCGCTCGTTCTCCTGAGACCGGTTGAGGGCTTTTCTATTGCTCTACGTCGGCAGGTCCCAGTCCCGTGCATTTCCCAACCGCCGCGAGGCACCTCACGGTGCAAGGCCCTGGCTCCCCTGATACCGACCGAATGTGCCTGGACGGCACCAGGGTGGCCAAGTGGCTTTGTGACTGGTAAGTCTCGTGAGTAGCGATGCTTAGGCGCCCCCTTTAACGTTTGAGTGGCTGTGCGTCACCAAGACCCAGTGCCGCACATTTCCCAACCGTCGCTACATGCGACCGAATGAACGTTCGCAGCTACGGGGTCAAGCCATGCCACCCCTGATAACGACCGAATGTCCATTGACGATATCAAGGGTGGCTGACGGCCTTATGACCGGTAAGGCTCCTGAGGCCGATGCTGAGAAGCCCCCTTTTGACGCTCAAGCGGCCCCCATCTTGTTCTGCTGATTGTGGCCCTCGGAAGCCACGAGGCCTCCCCAGGTACCGTGACGGGGTGTCATGCACCGACCCGAGCCCCCCAGCGGGGCGGAGGGGGGGAGGGGAAGATCGCCCTAGGATGCAAGCAAGGCAAGATGTCAGGTCACCGAATGGATGCAGGAGAAGTTATAGAGACACGAGTAAATGATATGATGGGCATAGGTATGCTGTGAACACTTGAAGTTCCTGCAGTCAGCAGGCACTCCTGAGAGCAGTGAACCCAAAAAATTACCTCGCACGACTTCTTTGCATGAGAGGGGCATTTCGTGAGGCCCCACCATTGGCGCCTGCACCAGCTCGGTGTTTGCCGCGGGTGGCCCGCGCCACTTGTGTCTCGTTGCTTCATATGACTTGTCCTCTTGAGCCCCGGGTCTGGCTCTTCGCAGTTCCTCCGTGGGGGCGGCGGCTGGCGTCATGCCCCGTGGCCTGGGGAGAATAGGCGCCCGGGGTGGACGCTTGAGGCTCTTCCTCGTTGAGAGGGTCAGGTGGTATAACATACTACAGTATGTAAGGCTCCATGTAGGCGTTCGATTAACCTCCAAAGCCGTTCAGCAGTGCGACGATGGAGGTCTATCTTAGCGGCGGAGGGGGATCCCCCCGGCTGTGTTGCTCGAAGATCTTCCTGCGGTGGGCCTCCACGCGAAGTAGCTTGTTCCTATTGCCGCTGTTGGGTGGTCCCGGCATTGCTCGGTGCAGACTCCCCCCTTGGTGCACTGGCATGTCTCCGTTGCTATAGTTCGCCCGCGCCGCCGCCTCTGACGCCTGCTGGCTGCGCCTGAGGGAGCGCTCCCGCTTGGCCGCTCCGGGGTGTTGGAAACTGACCTGGTCTTGGTGATGTGCGCTGACGTGTGCATCGAATGCCCTGTCGTCCTCTTCACGTCCCCGGCAGCTGCCGGCATGCTGCGGCTCGAGGCCGGCCGCCGGAATCTGGAGGAGGAGGAGGGCGGGGTGCGACGCGTCTCTCTCGGCCCGTCCAGCGCCGGTGGGGCCTTGCCGCTTGTAGGCCCAAAGGCCTGCAGGGGGTGCAATCCCCCGGTGCGTGTCTCATCTGGTCTTGAAGAAGAGTGGGGTCAGATGGCCTTCTAGGAAATTGCGATCAACTCCATGATGTGGTCCGCCCAGGCATCGAAGCCCCCTAGTGTCGGTCGCTGGCGGAGCATATCGCTTCCCATCTACACCGCGTCGTCCGCGCTGAGGTCCCCCGTGTTGATGCGGTGCGTCGTGGATGCCGGGGGCGCTTCCCAGCCGCCGTGCGCCTGGGCGGAGCTGGTGGTTGCGGTGGCGGAGACGATGTTGATGATCTAGTACGAGCCGCTTCGTACCATAATGCCGGTAAACGTGCTTCCGGCCGCCGTGCTATGACGGTTAGAAGCTAGCCCGTCGAGGCTCGAGGAAGCTTGTTAGGCGCCGGCCATCGGAGCAGCGGGGCTCAGGGAAGATGAAGCCCAGCGAGGACCATGACACGGCACCTACCTGGCGCGCCAAATGTCGGATTTTGGGCACCGCAAAGCCTCAAAGATTTGAACTCAGGGGCGTGTACGAAGATATCCCACTGGATCACCTCACCTAGCTTGCTACTCGATGGACAAGGCAGAGAACTTACTGGATGGTGAGGAAGACACAAAACATGGTAGTTTACCCAGGTTCGGGCCGGTGGGAAGCGTAATACCCTACTCCTGCTTTGGTGGATTGCCTCCCGTGGAGGTTGGTGGATGAACTGGTACAACGCCCGTGAGCCTCCGGAGGCTGGGTGGCTATGTGTGATGCTAGTGGGAGAATGAATGGATCTCGGATCCCCCTCTACGAAGTAACCTACTCTCTGTATACAGTGGCGGCCCCGGTCCTCTTCCCTTATTGTTGCAGCGGGAAGGGATCCCAGAACGATCAATTTCAAAGGGGGACAGGGGAACATGCTTCCCCTGTCCAAAAGTGGTCTTCGCCTGCAAAGTGGCTACCAGCGGTGCAGGGCTTGGTTAAGGGATGACGTCGGTCCTGCCGGCGGGCGGCCATTGTGTTGTTGCCCCTCACTACAAACCTTTTGGAGATGCCTTGGGAACCCCTGGTATGTCCTTACCTCATTTGCACTAAAGTGGAAACTGCACCGCCCCGCTGCTCGCGTGCCCTTCCTCTGTGTCATCCTTGACTCATGAGGCCGGGCCTCTCCTCGGAATATCCGCTGATCCGGAGGGGTCTTGAGGAGGCCACCCGTGGGTCTTGATGTTGTTCATCCTCGCGAGGCTTCGCCCCTCGCGAGGGCCTTGTCTTGGGTGGTGCTGGGCCCGCTGGTTTTCGATCGATGAAGTGGGCCAGCCCTGGGTCACAACTAAGCAGGTCTGGGTACACCCATTCCCAGCATGTCGACATCCCCCTCTTGTTCTTGTACTCGTAAGTTAGCTACCTCAAAGAAATGCTTAGTCGCTTGCTGCAGCCTCAATACTTAACTATACCTCACCCATTAAGCTTTGCTAGTCTTGATACTTTTCGAAATGAGATTGTTGAGTCCCTGTGGCTCACAGTTTACTGCAACAATAGTTGATGGTACACGTAAAGAGTTACTTTAACATGAGCGCGCTGATTGTGCAACTTTGGAGTTTTTTCTTCGTCTTCATCATCGATCTAGGTTGGGCTCCAGGCCGGTAGCCTGGGATAGCAAGGATGTACATCGTTCTTTTATCGTTTGTTTTCTTCCGTAGTCGGACCCTGCTCTTCTACATGATGACATGTTGTATTGATGTGACTCTGATGTTGCTTGTGGCGAGTGTAAGAAATTCAATATACTCATCTATTATGTACATGTACTTGTAACGATATCCATTCTTGCGAAAAAAACGAGATGCGCTTCTATCTGTGTCGAGGCCCTCGCACCAAAATAAGGATAGGATCACATCTTGGGCGTTCCAGTTAGCTCATTCCTCTCCCTCATATAATATTGCAAGAATGATTACTGGTACTTGTTATCGATTGCCCAGGGACAAATGACTTTCTTGTTCACAAAAGTTGTCCACTTTTATTACCTTGAAGTTTACCCGTAGTTTTATTCTTGCAAAAATAGTGTCATACTTGTTTTAGGTAAAGCAAATGCCAAGCGTGCGTAGAGTTGTATCGGCGGTCTGTAGAACTTGAGGGAATATTTGTTCTACCTTTAGCTCCTCGTTGGGTTCGACACTCTTATTTATCTAAGAAGGCTACAAAAGATCCCCTATACTTGTGGGTTATCAAGACCTTTTTCTGGCGCCGTTGCTGGGGACCAATAACATGGGGTGAATAATCTCGTGTGTGCTTGTTTGGTTTATCACCAAGTAGTTTTTATTTCCCGTACTAAGTTGTTCTCTATCTTTAGTTATGGATATGGAACACGAAAAGCCAAAAACATTAGTGGTACTTGCCACTCATGGAGATGGGGAACCTCCTAAAATCCTTGATGCTCGTGATGTGAAAAATATTATGCACTAGTCTCATAATCCTGAGAAAACCGCATTCAACTTGATAATGGGAGACACGTTAGATCAACGTGAATACTTTAGGGATTATAGCTTCACACAAAAAGGGAAATTGTTATGGGATCAAATTGATATGTTGCATTGGTATGTTGGAATTTATGCCAGAGATATGATTTTACTTGTTGCTCTAGGACGAATGCTCCACACCTTCCCTTTTCATGCAAATTTAATGATAACAAAACCTTGGCTTCTTATGCAAATGGTATATATGATTACTATGATGTGGAACGAATAGAAGAATTTGTTGCTTTTAAGGGTGCTTACGAAATTGAATATTTGTTTGGAAAGTTTGAAGATTTTTATTATTCAGTTTAAAGACCTGAAAATTTTACTATCCTTAAATATTGCTATGATAATTATAAATACAATACTGATATTGATGTGTTTATTGAGAAAGTCTTCGCCGTCCAAGAAGAGACTAATATTTTGCAAGAGTCTATGGAAGAATGAATTGATAAAACTGTGAGCTTATTGGATGAAAAATATGGTGAGGAGAGTGAAGAACAAAAGGAGGAAGAGTGAATTGATCACCCATGCCCAACTTCTAATGGGAATAACTCTTCAACTCATACATTGCTGCTATTGACCCACCCATGATAGTCCTATTATCTTTTTGAATTCTGTAAACTACACTATATCGGAGAAGTTTGCACTTGTTAAGGATTATATTGATGGATTGCCTTTTACCACTACACATGATGATTTTGATGAATATAATATGCATGTGCTTGCTGATCCTACTGGAAATTATTATGAGAGAGAAACTACATCTCCGCCTCCCTATGTTTCCAACATGATAAAATTGCAAGAAACTGCTTATGCTATGTATTGGCCTTTACTTGATGTGCATGAATTGTTCTTGTATGACATGCCGATGAATAGGAAGAGTGTTAGACATCGTCATTGCTTGATATATGTTGCTTTGTGCTCACTACTAAATGCCAAATCATTGCTAATTAAAATTGGGTTTGATATACCTTGGGATCCGGGTGGATCCATTACTTGAGCACTTTATGGCTAGCTCAATGGCTTTAAAGAAAGCGCTGGCATGGAAACAACCCGGAATTTTTAGAGAGTCATTTAATTCTGTTGAGTGCTTTTATAATGTTTAAAAACAAAAAAATTAGAGGGGACCTTAAAACTTCACAAAAATAGAAGCGATTGAAAGGTGATGCATTGGTGAAGTGAGGGTCGACCTTGAACACTTGTGTTCATGCTCATGGAAACAATGTAAAGTTTTTCATGAAGATTCTCACAAAAATAATTATCCCCTTGTACAAATCCATTGTATTATAAAAAGAATGTGCCAAGATTTGCCTTTAAGATGGGTATATTGCTTGTTGGTATGTGCGGTGCAGAAACAGAAACTTTGGCTGTAGCGCGTGAATTTTAGTTTTTTATGGAACGTAAAAAGGTTCTGAAACTTTTTTGCACAGTCTTGATATACAATTTTTTTATTTTGTCCTGATGTTTCAGAATTTTTGAAGTAACAGAAGTATGGTAGATGTAAATATTGCTACAAACTGTCCTGTTTTGATGAAACTATTGATTTTTATCGATGGTATGAGCCATGTAAAAGTTACATTACAGTAGCTACAATGCAAAAACAAAATATGAATTGGTTTACAATAGTACTTAGAGTAGTGATTTTCTTTACTATACTAACGGATCTTACCGAGCTTTCTATTGTGTTTTGTGTGGATGAAGTGATGAAAGATCGAGGAAGTCTCGATATGAGGAGAAGGAGGAGAGGCAAGAGCTCAAGCTTGGGGATGCCCAATGCACCCCAAATAAATATTCAAGGAGTCTCAAGCGTCTAAGCTTGGGGATGCCCTGGAAGGCATCCCATCTTTCTTTAACAAGTATCGATATGTTTTTGTCTTTGCTTCGTTCATGTGTTATGTGCAAATCTTGGAGCATCTTTTGCATTGAGTTTTCATTTTTTTTCTTTTATGCACCATGCTGGTATGAGATAGTCCTTGGTTGATTTATAGAATGCTCATTGCACTTCACTTATAGCTTTTGAGTATGGCTTTATAGAATGCTTCATGTGCCTCACTTATATCATTTGAAGTTTGGATTTCCTGTTTCTCTTCACATAGAAAACCATTGTTTGTACAGTGCTCTATTGCTTCACTTATACTTATTAGAGCATGATATTTTGTAGAAAGAATTAAACTCTCATTCTACACTTATAAATATTTAGAGAGTCGACAAGAATTGGTTATTTGCATGGTTAGTCATAAAATCCAACATAAAACTTATGGATCACTGAATATGATATGTTTGATTCCTTGCAATAGTTTAGCGATATAGAAATGGAATATGTGGGAGGTACTAGTAAATGGTTGTGGTTAGTAAGAATATTGGTGTTAAGGTTTGTGATTCCCGAAGCATGCACGTATAGTCTCTCATTATGATGGGAAGTTGGAGCACAATTTATCCTTGATTGTCTATCTTTGTGTGAAGGTCGGGGGCGCGCGATGGTTAACTCCTACCAACCTCCCCCCTAGGGGCATGGATAGTAGTACTTTGCTTCGAGGGCTAATAAACTTTTGCAATAAGTATATGAGTTCTTTATGACTAATGTGAGTCCATGGATTGTACGCACTCTTACCTTTATGCAATTTGCTAGCCTGTACGGTACCGTGCATTGCCCTTTCTCACCTCGAGATGTGGTGCAAACCTCCCGGTGCATCCAAACCCCGTGATATGATACACTCTATCACACATAAGCCTTATTATATCTTCCTCAAAGCAGCCGCCATACCTACCTATTATGACCTTTCCATATCCATTCCGAGATATATTGCCATGCAATTTCCACCACCTCCGTCTCGTGATATGATACGCTCTATCACACATAAACCTTATTATATCTTCTTCAAAATAGCCACCATACCTACCTATTATGGCCATTCTGTAGCCATTCCGAGATATATTTCCATGCAATTTCCACCGACTCCGTTTGACTTGAGCATTCATTGTTGTATTGCTTTGCATGATCATAAAGCTGACATAGTAGTTGTGGCTCAGCCACCGTGCATCATTTTTTATACATGTTATGCTAGATCATTGCACTACCTGGTACACTGCCAGAGGCATTCATGTAGAGTCATATTTTGTTCTAAGTATCGAGTTGAAATTTTTATTTCTTTTGAGTTATAAGTAAATAGAAGTGTGACGATGATCATTATTCATTATTAGAGCATGTCCCAGTGAGGAAAGGATGATGGAGACTATGATTCCTCCACAAGTCGGGATGAGACTCCGGACAATGAGAGAAATATATATATATATATATAATGGAAAAAATAGAAAAGAAAGAACGAACATAAAGAAAAAAAGGAAAAAAGGAAAAAAGAAAAAGAGAGAAGGGGCATGCTAGTTCCACACTTGTGCTTCAAAGTAGTACCATGTTTTTCATATGGAGATTCTCCTATGTAGTCACTTTCATATACCGGTGGTAATTTTTCATTATAGGATTAGATGCACACCCACTTAGTTTTCATATGGAGCTTTCATACACTTATAGCTCTTAGTGCATTCGTTGCATGGCAATCCCTACTCCTCACATTGATATCAATTGATGGGCATCTCCATAGCCCGTTGGTTAGCCGCGTCGATGTGAGACTTTCTTACTTTTTTGTCTTCTATATATTTAACCCTATCATCATAATCTATTCGACCCGTCGTGCTATATCCATGGCTTGCGCTCATGTATTGCGTGAATGTTGAAAAAGATGAAGCGCGTTAAAAATTATGAACCAATTGCTTGGCTGACACCGGGATAGTACATGATTTATACTTTGTGTTAAGAAGACAGAGCATGAGAAGATTATATGACTTTGTAGGGATAGCTTTATTTAGAGTTGATATTTTGAAATACATGATTGTTTATTGGGATGCCTGAGTATTGATGTCTTTGTGTCAAATTATAGACTATTGCTTTGAATCACTTCTGTCTTAATATTCCTGCCATGATTAGATATATGATCAACTTTATGCTAGGTAGCATTCCAGATCAGAAGTTATTTATTTTTATCATTTACCTACTCGAGGACGATCAGGAAATAAGCTTGGGGATGCTTGTACGTCTCCGTCATATCTATATTTTTTTATTGTTTCTTGCCAATATTATACAACTTTCACATACTGTTGGCAACTTTTCATATGATTTATGCGACTAACCTATTGATCTAGTTCCCAATGCCAGTTCCTGTCTTTTGCTTGTTTTTGTATCACAGAAAATCCATATCAAACAAAGTCCAAACGTGATAAAAAATTATGAGAATTAATTTGTAATTTATGTGATTTTTGGGAGGTGGAATCAACGCAAATGGGGGCCCACAGAACCCACAACCCACCAGGGCGCTCCACAGGCCCCAGGCACGCCATGGTGTATTGTGCCCTCCTCGAACGTCAGTTGGAGCCTTTCTTATGGTGCAATAAAGATAATTTATGGAAAAAATCATGTCAAAATTTCAGCGCAATTGGAGTTATGGATCTCTGGGAATTTAAGAAACCGTGAAGGGCAAGATCTGGGAAGCGCGAAATAGAAGAGAACTGAGAGGGAGATCCAATCTCGGAGGGGCTCCCGCCCCTCAGCCGCCATGGCGGCCATGGAATAGAGGGGGAACTCTCCTCCCATCTATGGGGAGGCGAAGGAAGAAGAAGAAGGAGGGGGATCTCCCCCCTCTCTCCCGGTGGCGCCGGAGTGCCGCTGGGGCTAGGATCGTGACATCGATCTACATCAACAACCTTGCTACCGTCAACACCAACTTTCTCCCCCTCTATGCAGCGGTGTAACACCCCTTCTCCCTGATGTATTATCTACTTAAACATGGTGCTCAACTCCATATATTATTTCCAAATGATATTTGTCTATCCTATGATGTTTGAGTAGATCCATTTTGTCCTACGGGTTAATTGTGATCTTGGTTGGCATGATTGTATATTTTATTTATGGTGCTGTCCTACGGTGCCCTCCGTGTCATGCAAACGTGAGGGGGCCCCGCCGTAGGGTGTTGCAATACGTTCATAGTTTGCTTGGTGTCGGTATTGTGGGGGTGAAAGCACCCTAAACGCGTATGAGTGGGTTATGGCGTATGGGAGTAAAGAGGACTTGATACTTAATCCTATGGTTGGGTTGCACGACCTTAATGATCTTTAGTAGTTGTGGATGATTGCTAGAGTTCCAATCATAAGTGCATATGATCCAAGCAGAGAAAGTATGTTAGCTCATGCCTCTCCCTCACATAAAATTGCAAGAATGATTACCGGTACTTGTTATCGATTGCCTAGGGAAATGACTTTCTTGTTGACAAAAGCTATCCACTTTTATTACCTTGGAATTTACTCATAGTTTTATTCTTGAAAAATAGTTTCATACTTGTTTTAGGTAAAGCAAACGTCAAGCGTGCATGGAGTTGTATTAGCGCTCGATAGAACTTGAGGGAATATTTGTTCTGCCATTAGATCCTCGTTGGGTTCGACACTCGTATTTATTGAAGAAGGCTACAAACAATCCCCTATACTTCTGGGTTATCAGGGCATACCACCAAAACTAACACTGACAGTTTCCTTTTTACAATCTATTTGAGCATTGATGGTATTCAAGAAGGGTCTTTAAAAAATTATGGGACAAAAATCATCTTGTGGTGAGCCAAGTACTAGAAAATCAGTAGGGTATTTTACTTTTCCACACATGACTTCAACATCTCTAACAATCGCAAGTGGTGTGATGGTGTCTCTATTAGCAAGTTCAATAGTAACATATATGTCTTCTATTTCAACGGGTGCTATCTCTTGCATAATTTCATGATATAAGGTAAAAGGAATAGCACAAACACTAGCACACATATCACATAAACCATGATAACAATGATATCCTATTTTGACTGAGAAGACATGCATGCCAAGAATGGGTTTATTTTTATCTTTAGTATCAAGCTTGGCAATTCTAGTAGCTTCATCAGACAAATAAATAACATGGCCATCAATATTATCTACCAAGAGATCTTTAACCATAGCAATTCCGATCACGATGAACAAGATGTATAGGATAATTGTTTTTGATGAAACTCCAATTGCAATCGATTCCAGTTCCAAAATCATGTATCAGCACATAGCCTATATAATGTCAATGCTTTAACCCCCCAAAGATAAAGGGAAAACCTTCTTCTTGACTTCATCTTCGGATAAACCCGCAAGCTTAAATTATCCACAAACTTCATCCTCATAGATTAGGTGCATATCGGGATGTTTTGTTCCATCTCCTGCATAAGGATTATCTTGCAGTTTCTCTACCATACCCAAAGAAATTTCATAATAAATATTTTCAGTAGGTTCAATAGATTGACGGGCAACTCTTGGTGTTTCTAGTCGAGGTGAAGATACCCTGAACAAACTCCTCAAAGGATTACTTTCCATAGTGACAAGTGATAGTAAATTTCAGCTCGTAATATAAATTTTCCCTTACGAAATTCCTCTTACCAAATGTGCTTGACTCCCCGGCAACAGTGCCAGAAAGAGTCTTGATGACCCACAAGTATAGGGGATCAATCGAAGTCCTTTCAATAAGTAATAGTGTCGAACCCAATGACGAGAAGAAAGAAATGACAAGCGGTTTTCACAGAGGTAATTTCTGCAAGCATTGATATATCGGTAAGAAGTTATTTGATAACAATATAGTTCTAACAAGTAACGAGTAGTAATAGTAATAGTTAGTGCAGCGAGGTAGCCCAATCCTCTTGTTTCACATGACAGGTCGGAATGGTTTCTTATAATAGGCAAAGGGTTCTTGAGGGCACACGGGTATCTCATCTAGTCACTTTCGTCATGTCCGGTTAATTCGTGTTCGGTACTTTGATAATTTGATATGTGGTTGGACCGGTGCTTGGGTGTTGTTCTTACTTGAACAAGCCTCCCACTTGTGACTAACCCTCCCACAAGCATCCATAACTACGAGAAAAGTATTAAGAATATGTTCTAACCGTAGCATTAAACATAGCGATCCAAGTCAACCCCTTACGGAAGAGCGCATATCCTAGGTTTAAATTTGTGTCAATCTCGCAACCCATCATCTAATAACTACTCTACAATGCATTCCATTAGGCCCAAAGATGGTGAAGTTTTATGTAGTCGACGTTCACATAACACCACTAAGGGAATCACAACATTCATATCATCAAAATATCGTACGTATATCAAATTCACATGACTACTTGCAACATGACTTCTCCTGAAGCCTGAAGAACAAAAGTAACAACCCACAAGTGATAAACATGCTCATGATCAAAGAAGTCTTAAATAGCATACTGGATCTGGACATATAATCTTCCACCAAGTAAACCAGAAAGCATCAACTACAGAATGTAATTAACACTACTAGTCACCCCAAGGTACCAATCTAAGGTTCCGATACAAGATTGAGCACACGAGATGAAGTAGGGTTTTGAAAGGAGATGGTGTTGATCAAGATGTTGATGAATATTGGCCTTCCCAAGATGAGAGGGTTCTTGGTGATGATGATGGCCTCGATTTCACCCTCTGTTAGGGAATTCCCGCGGTGGAATCGCTCCGTCGGAGGTCAAAAGTTTTCCTGCCAAGTCTCGCCTCGAGACGGCAGCACTCTCTCCCAAAAGTCCTCTCCTTATTTTTTCTAGGTCAAACGTGAATATATACCAGAAGATGGTCGCCAAAAATGGGCTGGTTGGCCCACTACCCACCAGGGCGCTAGGGGGGCTGGCGCACACTGGTGCCTAGTGGGCATGTGGCAGCGCCCTCTCGTACTTCTTTATTCCAACATTTTTCATTATTCCGCAAAAATTCTCTGTGGAGTTTCAGCCCATTTGGATATGTGCGAAATAGGTATCTCTGTCATAGATTTTTCAGGTCCAGAATTCCATTTGCAAGCATTCTCCCTCTTGGTGTAAACCTTGCATATTATGAGAGAAAAGGCATTAGAATTACTCGTGAAAGTGGTATAATGCATAGAAACACTATAAATAATAGTAGCAAAATATGATGCAAAATGGTCGTATCAGGTCATCAAACCATATTCTTCACGGAGCTCCTAGTTCTATTTCAATAACGCTTTCATTTCCTAGAATACTTGTTGATGAATTTCATCCTTACTATTTAAAGACTTTGACGGAAGACTTTCTCAATTTCCTCATATCCAATTCTTCAATCACCTTGTTCTTCACCTGCTTATCTTGTGTACATGTTACTCGCACTCTGTGTATGTTTGATTTCATCATGACAACTATGCTACTGCCATGTCATGCTTACACATGAGTACTGATTCCGCTGCAAGTAGTTTGTCACTCACTAAATTTCTCAAATAGAAATTCCTGAGTGAAGAATTTCTAAAAATTGCCTATTCACCCCCCCTCTAGTCGAATTAAAATTCTTTCAGGAAGTATCATATGTTCATGAACGTTAGAAGGATTTCCAAGAAACATAATTACCTAGTAATTCAATTGGCGTGCGTGAGCTCTAGTAATTGGTCCAGTATGTATAGCAGCAGGGGTTATGGGTGTAACAATGGTTTGATGTCCTCATCACATGATATAGGGACATGTCATCCATCATGAAAGGTTTGTTGTTATGTATAGCATAATGGAGACTACAAGTATTGAATGCATCACTTGAAATATGGAGAGCATTTCTATTCATGATATGCAGATGGTGCGCACAAATATTGTAATCATGCAATGGATGGGATGGAACACAATATCTAATATGTAGGAGGAAACAATAGGGGTCTCCTCATGTGCAATAGTGGAAGCATAATTCGAAGAATATGGACAACATCCAAAACAATGCATATCCCAAGCTAGGTGGTCATGGCATGGCATATATGAATAATTGCGCAAATGATGCAAAGGGAGTATGCCTATATCATCGAAGAAAAACAAATGCCAATAACCAAAGGCTTGCCATCTATTCCGTATTTGCACATTGGGTTTATTTTAATTTGACTTGCATAATCACTATGGTGAGATGGCAATGATGCAATATGAGAAATATCACTCATAGCAAATGACAAGTTTAGAGGATTACAAACATCATGTGACCAATCGAATTTTCACATGATATCGTATGGAGTATAGCATCACAACTAGGTAATTCGACATGTTCGTCATCATATTCATTAAAAATCAGTGGCACATCTGAGCATAACAAAAACATAGCATGTGAAGTATCCATAAGGTGAACAACGTCATGCAAGCACATTTTCTAACCTAGACAAGTTATCACCTACGGGGTTCTCAGCTCCGTTCCTATCAATGATATGCAAATCAAATTCTTTTACCAAGAGAACCCACCTAATAAGTCTAGGCTTACCCACATTCTTTTCCATAAGATATTTAATAGCAACATGATTAGTGTGAACAATTGCATTAGAATCAACAATGTAAGATATGAATTAATCACAAGCAAATACAACCGGTAAGAATTCTTTTCCAATGGTAGCATAATTTCTCTGGGCACTGATACGTCCATTTTGCATAATGCTTTTATATCGATATTTATGGCATTATGGGATGTTAATACACATTACGGTACAATACTTATGCCTTTTCTCTCTTATTTTACAAGGTTTACATGAAGAGGGAGAATGCAGGTAGCTGGAATTGTGGACTGGAAAAGGAGCAATTATGAGAGACCTATTCTGCACAAATCCAAAAGTCCTGAAAATTAACGGAGAATTGATTTGGAATATGTAAAAAATATTGGGTGAAACAAATACCAGAGCGGACCCACCAGGAGGTCACAAGCCAGGGGGCTCGGCCTACCCCCCTCGCTGCGCCCTGTTGGCTTGTGGGCCCCCTGGAAGGCCTCCGGTGCCCATCTTCTGCTATATGAACGGTTTTGACGTGGAAGAAATCACAATAGAACTTTCAGAACAAAGCGCCGCCATCTCGAGGCAGAACTTGGGAAGATTCAATATAGAGCTTCGGCGGATTCTGCTGGGAAAACTTCCCTCCCGGAGGGGGAAATCGAAGCCATCGTCATCACCAACGATCCTTAATCAACACCATCTCGTCTCCAAACCCTTGTTCATCTCTTGTATATGATCTTTGTCCCAAACCTCAGATTGGTACTGGGAGTTGCTAGTAGTGTTGATTACTCCTTGCAGTTGATGCTAGTTGGTTTACATGGTGGAAGATCATATGTTTAGATCCTTAATGATTATTAATACTCCTCTGATTATGAACATGATTATGCTTTGTGAGTAATTACGTTTGTTCCTGAGGACATGGGATATGTCTTCCTATAAGTAATCATGTGAATTTGGTATTCGTTCGATATTTTGATGAGATGTATGTTGTCTCTCCTATAGTGGTGCCATGTCAACATCGACTACATGACACCTCACCATTATTTCAGCCTAGTGGAAGGCATTGGGAAGTAATAAGTAGATGATGGGTTGCTAGAGTGACACAAGCTTACACCATAATTTATGCGTTTCTTCGTTAGGGGCTGATTTGGATACATATGTTTCATGCTATGGTTAGATTTATCTTAATTCTTCTTCCGTAGTTGCGGATGCTTGCGAGAGAGGTTAATCATAAGTGGGATGCTTTTCCAAGTAAGGGCAGCACCCAAGTACCGATCCATCCACATATCAAATTATCAAAGTAACGAACGCAAATTATATGAGCATGATGAATACTAGCTTGACAGAAATTCCCATGTGTCCTTGGGGGCGCTTTGCTTTATATAAGAGTTTGTCCAGGCTTGTCCTTTGCTACAGAAATGATTGGTCTACCTTGCTGCACCTTTGTTACAATTGTTACTTGCTACCCATTACAAATTACCTTATCACAAAACTATCTCTTACCAATACTTTCAGTGATTGCATAGAATACTTTACTAAAAACCGCTTGTCATTTCCTTCTGCTCCTCGTTGGGTTCGACACTCTTACTTATGGTAAGGACTATGATAGATCCTCTATACTTTTGGGTCATCAAGACTCTTTTCTGGCGCCGTTGCGGGTAGCGAAGCGCCTTTGGTAAGTGGAACTTGGTAAGGAAAAAAATTATATACTATGGTGAAATTTAGTGTCACTTGTCACTATGCTAAATAATCCTTTGAGGGGCTTGTTCGGGGTATCTTCACCCCGAACGGAAGCACAAAGAGATGCTCCTCAACCTGTTGCACCTACTGAAAATATTTATTATGAAATTCCATTGGGTATGATAGAAAAACTTCTAGCTAATCCCAATGCAGGAGATGGAACACTACATCCTGATTTGCATCTAATCTATGTGGATGAAGTTTGTGGATTATTTAAGCTTGTAGGTCTGCCCGAGGATGATTTCAAGAAGAAGGTATTTCCTTTATCTTTGAAGGAGAAGGCGTTTACGTGGTATAGGCTATGTGATGATATTGGATCATGTAACTACAACCGATTGAAATTGGAATTTCATCAGAAGTTTTATCCTATGCATCTGGTTCATCGTGATCGGAATTATATCTATAATTTTTGGCCTCGTGAAGGAGAAAGATTCGCTCAAGCTTGGGGGAGGCTTAAGTCAACGTTATATTCATGCCCCAGTCATGAGCTCCCGAGAGACATTATTATTCAGAATTTTTATGCTCGACTCTCTCGAAATGATCAATCCATGCTTGATACTTCTTGTGTTGGTTCCTTTATGAAGAAAGATATTGAATTCAAATGGGACTTATTGGAAAGAATTAAATGCAACTTTGAAGATTGGGAACTCGACGAAGGTAATTAGCTAGGTATAAGCCTTAAGTTTGATTGTGTTAAAACCTTTATAGACACCGATACTTTTCGTGATTTTAGCACTAAATATGGACATGACTCTGAGGTAGTAGCTTCATTCTGTGAATCTTTTGCTACTCATGTTGATCTCCCCAAGGAGAAGTGGTTTAAATATCATCCTCCCATTGAAGTTAAAGTAGTTGAACCTATTAAAGTTGAAGAATAAACTATAATTTATAATGTTGATCATGTTATTCCTACTGCTTATATTGAGAAACCACCCTTTCCTCTTAGAATAAAGGAACATGCTAAAGATTCAACTGTGGCTCATAAGAGTTGTACTAGAACACCTATACCTCCTGAACAAATTAAAGTTGAACATAATATTGCTATTGTTAAAGATCTCTTGGTTGATAATATTGATGGGCATGTCATTCGATTCTGTAATGAAGCTGCTAGAATTGCAAGACCTGATACTAAGGGTAAGCATAGACCTATTGTTGGCGTGCCTGTTGTTTCTATTAACATAGGAGATCATTGTTATCATGGCTTATCTGATGTGGTGATACTTCCCAAACGTATCTATAATTTATGCTTGCTCCATGCAAGTTTTGGGTGATATTGCTATGTGTTTTGTACACTTTCATACCTTTTTCGACATATTTGGACTAACCTACTAACTCAGTGCACCTAGTGCCAGTTTCCGTCTGCTAATGTGTGTGAATTGTAGGTTTATACCCATATTTACAGTGCTTGAAAAATTCCACAAAAAATATATAAAAAATCAGTGTTCCAGAAGACTCTAGACGGCCGAACGAGGACCAGAGGGGGGCCACCAGGCCTCCAGGCGACCTGGTAGCGTGACCTACCCCTGGATGCGCGAGGAGGCCGCCTGGGTGGGGCCCACCCCCTCTGGTGCCCAACTTTGTCTCCTATTTTTACTCCCGTGGAGGAAACCCTCATTTCGGAACCCATTTCTCCAGAAGCAATTCCGTTCTCCGCCGCCATCGCCAACGAGTTTCGTGGACCGAAATTCATGTGTCGTCACCCTGTCGGGACGGGGAAGTGCCCCTGGGTTCATATTCATCGATGTTGCTTCCTTCCTCCATGAAGCGGGAGTAGTTCCTCCTCGGGGCTGAGGTCTTATACAGTAGCTATGTGGTTAATTCTCTCTCCCATGATGTGATCTTGATTGTGATCATAGGCTATGTTAATCTAGGGTGATCCCATGATGTTTCCCCTTCTTCTATGTATTGGATTGATGTACTCACTTGATCTTATCTTGTATAATCCCTGAGACCATGGTGACAGCAGTCTATTGGACATGGATTAGAAGAATATTTTCATGAGTAATTTCCTCTTTTGTGAATTGATTGAAGATTGAGAGTCTCTTCGTGCTTGTCTTTGACTATCCTTGAGATATGTTGTGGTGATTGTGGTAGTCTCTTTGGATGGCCGTGGTGACATTGGAAAATTCATAGAAGAGAACTACGAACTCTGAGGTGTGCTTTTGTAGCCCTACATAATTCTCGTCCTCTCTTGATCACAAAGGAATGACCTTCGAGTACGTCTCCATTATATGTTTTAGTGGAAATATCATGTGATTAGACTATGTTAATGTTGTTGGGAGTTGCCACTAGTGAAAGTATGAAGCCTAGGCCTTGTTTCTCACCATTGTTACACTGTTTATGCTCACTTTTTTCACTTGCTACCTTGCTGCCATTTTTATTTCAGATTTACAATACCTTGTTTTACCATCCATATGCCTTGCCTTTTAACATCTCTTCGCCAAACTAGTGCACCTATACAACTGACAATTGTATTAGGTGTGTTGGCGACACAAGAGATTCTTGTATCTTAATTGCAGGGTTGCTTGAGAGACACCATCTTCAGCCTCTACTTCCCTGAGTTCGATAAACCTTAGGCCATCCACTTGAGGGAAATAGTTGTTGTCCTACAAACCTCTGTGCTTGGAGGCCCAACATAGTCTACAAGAATAGAAGCGTGCGTAGACATCAAGCTATTTCTGGCGCCATTGCCAGGGAGGTGAGTGCTTGAAGGTATATCTTTAGATCTTACAATTAAATCTTTTCATTTCTTGTTTTTATTTTCACGAGTTAGGATTATGGAAAAATGCACTCTTAGTTCGTTGCTTGGGGAAGGCCGCTTTACCACACCCGTGGTAGAGAAGTCTCCTCCACCGAATTTATCCCATTCGAAATACCACTTGGGATAATTGAAATAATTAGGAAAGATTGTTATGCAGGAGACGGAACAGTCAATCCTAGTTTTCATTTGTTGATACTTATAGAACTTTGTTAGTTGTTTAAAATTTCTGGTTTGACAAGAGATGGAGACATAAGGAAATTATTTGCCTTGTCACTGAAAGGAAAAGCATTGGAATGTTATAGGCTACTAGATGATTCTCACTTATGGGATTGGGAAGAGATCCAGTCTCTCTTTTACTACAAGTTTTATCCTCTTCATGAAGTCCATGAGAATAGGAATTATGTTCATAATTTCTATCCTCATGAAAAGACCTCGATGACGCCTAGAGGGGGGGGGGTGAATAGGCTATTTAAAAACTTCTTCAGATTTGGCATGAACCTAATGCGGAAATAAACTAAGAGGGTACTTGTCAAGCACAAATCCTAAATGCACTAGGCACTGCAACGTGTATCAACAACACGATCTACCAAGATGGACACAATGCAGTTACTAACAAGCAAAAGTAAGTTACATAAACTTACTTGAGCTATATCACACAAGAAGTAGGTGAACAACACAAGATACTAGATCACACTATATCACACGATATATCAAGAACTGCAAGTATGTACGTGTGGATATAGAGGGTATCCTTGAATGATTAATCTTGTACAAGAAATAGCCAACACAATATAATGAGCACAAACAATATGCAATGTATGTATGCTCAAGTAACACAAGTAAACCACAAGTAAGGAGTTAGGGTTAGGGATAACCAAGGTCACTGAGACGAAGATGTATCCCGATGTTCACTTCCTTGGAGGGAAGCTAGTCACCGTTAGAGAGGTGGATGTTACCACGAAGGCACACCAATGCCACGAAGGCTCACCCTATTCTCCCTTTGAGATAACACCACGCAGGCGTTTCTCAACCACTAGTGGTAAGCCTTTGAGGTGGCTTCCAAACCCTCACAAACTTTTTCGGGGGAAATCACACGGATTGATTCCTCTCCAAAGAACTCCTACCGCCTAGGAGTCTCCAACCTCCAAGAGTAACAAGATAACGGGGAATGCTCAAAACTTGCTCAAATCACAAATAGCTTGGGTTGAGAGAAGGAGAGGGAGACGATCTATCTTTTGATTGGAACAACTCTCAAAGGGGCTCACAAATGCTCTTGGGATCTAAGATTTGGAGTGAGCAAATGTGTGTGAGGTGGAAATGTGTTCTTATGAGGATAAGGCTGTGTTGGGCAACCCTCTCACGAAGTGGGAGGGGGTTATTTATAGTGGGGAGAGAAAAAGAGCCGTTGGGGACACTTTAAGTCACACAGGGTCCGGACGTTCGACAGTTGTCGGAAGTCCGGGCGTCCGTGAGGGACCGGACGTCCGACCAGGGTCGGACGTCCGAGACATTTAGGCATGACTGGAACTCTTCTGAATTCATCAGCGGCCGGACGTCCGACAGGGGTCGGTCGTCCGAGGCCTGTAGATGTGCCTGAACATATATGAATTTATCAACATACGGACGTCCGGAGAGGACCGGAAATCCGAGTTATACAGCTCAACTTTTACTGGTGGTAGGTTCTGGATTTCCGACGGGTGTCGGACGTCCGGCGCTCGGTCGTCCGGAGGGAGCCGGATTTCCGAGATATAGAACTCAACTTCTACTCGTGCAGGCTTCCGGATTTCCGGGACTTGGCCGGACATCCGGGCCTCGGACGTCCGGAGGTAGCCGGAAGTCCGAGTTATATGGCTCTGATTTCTCTGGTATAGGATTCCGGATTTCCGAACTAGTCAGTCGTCCGGTCCTCGGACGTCCGGAGAAAGCCGGATGTCCGAGGCACTGGTTCTGTTTTCAGATAAAAACAAAACAGTGGAGATGTGGTCTGAGCAGAAAGTGATGATGTAGTTTGAGCAAGTTCATCGCAAAACCTGTGATCCCCTCTTAATAGTGCGGGATCCCTAAGGACTCAAGAATCATAAAAGAGTACTGATGATCCATACTTGAGTGTATACTTTTATTCACTGATCATCACTCCGCACAACTAACGTCAATGGAACTGATACCTTTGAGTTAGCCCTTTCATCTGAGCTTGATGTTGTTGTTCCTTCTTGGCTCAAGTTGAAAGCAAGACATGATGAAGTTTTCAAGTAGCTTTCCCATACACAATGCGGAAAGCCTAGCTTATGTATTTATCTTCATTTGTCCACCATGTGTGAACATCCACAAGAATCAAGCATGTAGTGCTCAAGAATGCTTATCTTGATCTTGTCCTATCCACCATGTGAACATCCACAAGAATCAAGCATGTAGTGCTCAGGAATGCTTATCTTGATCTTATCCTTGTTAGCACATGATCATTGACAATAGTTTCAATGATATATTCGTGCTGATCCACTTGAACTTGCACACCACAATCTTGATGACGATCACCACTTGACGTCATCCTTCATGGGTTGTATGAGATCTTCCTTTTGACGCAAGCCCAATGGAAACACACCTAACCCCCACATAGGAGTCTCACAAAGACCATGGGTTAGTACACAAACACGTAATGGACAATGCTTACCTTACCATGGGATCACTTGATCCCTCTCGGTACATCTTATACGCTTTGTGTGTTGATCATCTTGATTTACTCTTTGTCTGAGATCTTGATCAACCTAGTGTTTCTACGACCATTCTTTGGATAATAACTTGAATAACATCTTGGTCAACATATAAACTCCTTGAACCCAACAGATGGACTTCAAGAAGTGCCTATGGACAAATTGCAATAAAAGCAATGTGTTGATCATCTTGATTTACTCTTTGTCTGAGATCTTGATCAACCTAGTGTTTCTATGACCATTCTTTGGATAATAACTTTAATAACATCTTGGTCAACATATAAACTCCTTGAACCCAACAGATGGATTTCAGGAAGCTCCTATGGACAAATCCTATAAATATAACTTAAGGCAACCATTAGTCCATAGGAATTGTCATCAATTACCAAAACCACATATGGAGATATATGCTCTAACACCTCATGATGGAGAGAGCATAGCTTAAGATTGGGGGAGACTGAAAAATTTAATGCTCAAATGCCCTAACCATGGTCTCCCCAAAGATATGATTATTACTAATTTCTAAGCGAGGCGCTCTCGACAAGATAAAGACTTTCTCGATGCTTCCTCTATGGTTTCTTTCACAAATGAAAGGATTGATGCTAAATGGGAACTCCTTGAAATAATTCAATGCAATACTGAAGATTGGGAGATCGACGAAGGTAAAGAGTCAGGTATAAATTATGAGTATGATTGCATTAAGGTCTTTGTTGAAACTACATGTTTTAATAAGTTTCGTGCTAAGTTTGGGCTTGATTCTCAACTCCTTGTTGATTTCCTCAAATCTTTTGCTTCACATCTTATTATGCCTAAGGAGAATTGGATCAAGCATTATGAATCTTTTAAAGAGATTTGCAAAGAAATTGAAACTTTTAATGATAATTGCAACATGGATGATCCAATTCCTGAAAATGAATTTTATATAAGCATGTTAATTTTTGTGGAGTGTATAGACCTTGTGAAAGGCCTATGATTGAAGAAGAGAAGTATTGTAAGCAACATAAGCATGAAAGAACAATCACTTGGGTTAGAGATTTAAATGAAATAGCTAGAGAATTGTATGACCTTTATCCTTTTACTTGTGGACTTTGTGGTATAGAGGGTCACTTTAATTTTCAATGCATGTACTTTCAAAACATAATTGTTAACCAGTTGTGTGATAACATGATCACTTCTGATCATTATGATGAACTTATGTTATTTTTGATGTGTGAAGAGTTATTAGAAAAAACATCTTGGCTAGATGATAATGCCTTAGGAATAAACAACACTTTGTAAAAATGCCATCTCTATTGTGTTGTTAATTGCCATGAAAATGATTACGTGAGTAAGATTAGAAAGGAGGGAACTTTACCAAAGCATAAAAATGTCTCTTATGTTTCCACTAATAAAAAGAAGAGTTTCTCCCAAGTTTCCCCTATTGTTTCTAATGATAAACCAGAATATGTGGAGAAGCTTCCTCTCCAACCACTCCCTCCTAAGGAGAAGAAGAAGAAAAAGAATAGGAGGAAGAGGAACAAGAAGGAAGAAGAATGGGTATCAACCTGGCCTGAGCATGTTCCTCGCATCAACTTTTATCCTAACTGACATAAATTTATGGAGGATGGTGAGATTGATTGCATTCATTATTATCTTGATGATAAGTCCGTAGGTACTACTTGAAGATGATTTTGATTATGATATGCATGTTAGTTATTGTGATTGGGAAGATGATGATAATGCTACTTATGATCTTGAAAATCTTTTTGGTACCAACTCTGAAAATGGTGATATGGAAATATCTAAGCTTGTGGTTGATAGGATTGCAAGTCCTTTATCCAATAATGATGTGATAATCGATAACTCTTTTTCTAGTAATAATAAAGACAACATGTTTACAAATATAGTTACTACAAATAATAATGCTCTTCTCTAGCATGATGATGTTATAACTCCTATCTATAGTGATTGTAAATATACCTATGACATAAGGTGAAATTATCCATATGAAACTGGTCATAATCATGGAGGGACTTACTTCCTTGCTGAACACCATTTCCCTAATACACAATTAATCTATAGTGTTCAAGTTGTTTATGATAGTCCTACTCGCACTATTACCAATGAGAAAGATTATGCTTATGTGGAGAGTAAGAGTACCTTTTTGCATGTGGATCATCGTAACAATGCTTTATGTGATACTTATATTGTTGAGTTTATTCATGATCCCACTGGAAATTATTATGAGAAGGGAACATATGCTTATAGATTTTTCAATAATATCAAGTTCCCTCTCTTTATGTTGAAGTTTTTGAATCTCCACTTGTTTTGCCTTCCTATGCTTATTGCTTTGTGCTTCAATAAATTATTATATTGAAATATTCCTATGAATATGAATCATGTTAGACTTAAATGTTTTTGGTATTTGCTTCTTGATGCTCTCGTTTGTTCTACAACTCTTATTCCTACGAGAGCATCATTAAAATCTTAAGCCTATCTTTATGGCTATAAAGAAAGAGCTCTCCGGAGACAACCCTTGTTATCTCTACTTTGAGTTTTTAATTTCTGCTTTTAGTTGCCGTGATGTGTGTTACTATTTTATGAACATCACTGTATCTTTATTTTCAAGCTTTGTGCCAATTTTTAGCCTCCGATTGCAAGAAAGTTCAAAAGTTGTCTACCAACAGATTATGTCTACTTGAGTGAAAAATTCACCAAAAATCACCAAATCATCTTTTTGATCTGACTTTTTTTGAGAGTATGCTCTATACAATTGTCTTTCAGGCATCTGTTCTGTGTTTTTTTCATTTGAGTTGCAGAAGTTCCCTGAAAAAATTATTTACTACGTGCTCGTCTGTTTTTCACAGATTCTGCCACGTTTTGCGTTTTCATCATTTTGCAAATCTTAAGCTTGATTTTTATTTGCAATTTTTTTTGGAAATCTTGAGTAATAGTAGTTCTTCATGAAAATATTTATTTCCAGTGGAGAAAAAAATATTTATTATGGGTACTAACCCGTCTAATCAGCTTGTGATGAGTTTCGTATGAAGGGAGTTTTTAAGTATGCGATGGAAGATGGTGAAAGAAGATCGAGGAGTGTCAAACGTTCAAGCTTGGGGATGCCCCCATGCACCCCCAATAAATATCCAAGGAGACTCGAGTGTCTAAGCTTGGGGATGCCCCCGTGCATCCCCTTCTCCATGAACAATCATCAGTTCGTCCTTCTCCATGCTATATTTTTATCACTTCATATGTTATATATGTGCTATGCTTGGAGCGTCCCGCTCTTTAATTTTTAGCTTGTTTCATTTTTTCTTTCTGTTCATAACAAGTTGGACCCTAGCCTTCTTTGTTTGGCGGAGAAACACACTCCAGTCCACCATAGAACACAACATAGGTTTTCGTGCTTATCTTTTTGTGTGTTCTTTATCTTTTCATAGCTGCTGTCATGCTTAGCTCTTAGTTTTCACGCTTTATCTTTTTAAGAGATTTTATTTAGATGCTTTTGGAACTCTCTTGAGTTATCATTCTTATCTTGTTTAGAGATTTGCTTGTTGCACTGAGTTGTGTGTCTTGCATGTGTAGGTAACTGAGGTTGCTATTTAAGTATAGTAGTAACTTGCAATAGTTTTGAGGTATTGATTTGAGTAATGTTTGTACTTTTGGTGTCAAGAGCTTGAGCCTATTAGTGATAGTTGTTGTATTTTGGGAAATCCATTTGTATTTTCAAACACAAAAAAACTAGTTGAGAACTCTAGCTACTAGATAGGTCGCTAACCTCTGGAGGGGTTGGAATATATAGAGTACCCTCACGTTATCATGGGTTGAGGATGCACAAGGATAACTAAACCCCCAAACACTCCTCCTTGGGGTACTTGTCTCTTTGTGAATCTCCTGACTAGATAGAGAGTTACCGATAATAAGTGCATGAGTTCTTCGGACTAATGCGAGTATTCGATTGTTGGCACTTCCACCATCCATATTTTGCTAGCTTCTTCGGTATCGTGCATTTCCCTTTCTCATCTTGAGAGTCGGTGCATACTTCACCGGTGCATCCAAACCCTTGGCATGATATGCTCTGTCATCATAAGCCTCATTATATCCTCCCTCAAAACAGCCACCATACCTACCTATTAAGGCATTTCCATAGCCTTTCGGAGATACATTGTCATTTAACATCCACCATCTCATGACTTGATCTTCATGTCATACATGCTTTTGCTTGATCGAGGAGCTGCATGCTAGTTGGGCCTTGCCCTTATAATTGCTACATGATGCGCTAGTTTCATTGCATATCCTGCTACACTGGCAGAGGCATACATTTGCATACATCATGATAGTTTTCATTTGTCTTTATGTTGAGTACTTCTTATGAAGTATGAAGATCTTCTTTTTATTGTTCTAGAATATAGAGTGTTGCCCTGAAGTGAGGAAAAGATCCCAAAGAGGACAAATTAAAAGATCCCATAGAGGACAAATTAGAGATAAATAGAAAGAGCCAAAGAGGCAACAAAAATATAATAAAAAGAAAGAAAGAAAAAGAGAGAAGGGGGCAACACTACGGTTCCTTTTAAAAGATCCACAATCGTACTCCATTGTTATATTTGTACTCCATAGAGATTATCATTCATGCATAACTATGTGGGGATCTTTACACTATAGAACTTGGCTTGTATATTCCAATGATGAGCCTCCTCAAATGAGCTCTAGGTCTTCATGAGCAAGCAAGTTGGATGCACCCCCACTAGTTCCATTGGAGAGCTTACCTTAGCTCATATGTGCATCCGTTGCATGGCAATCCCTACTCCTCACATCATATCTATCATTTGGCTTTCTCTCGAGTATGATTGACCTCATTGATGTGAGGCTTTCACACCTTTTTTGTCTTCCTTTCCCATCGTTATTCTGTTTGCCATCCTAAGTGCCAACATATCTTTCTCGCGCTCATCCATTGCATGACTACTCAAAGTCGAAAGGGAGAGGATCATTTTGACTTGTACCTAACTAGTGGTCTGTGGATGAGTCAAAATAAGATTCCGAAGGAGACCAAGTGTGAAGTTTTAGTAGATTGAGTTCTCAATTAAAGTATATATTATTTTTATGCTCTAAATCCATCTCCCACTTCTTGCACACAAACACTATTTGGAGACATTCGAGTCGCGGATAGCGAGAGCTCGTGCACCTTTATGTTCTTACTTTGCTAATTTCAATACTAGATATAGACTCTTGCTTGTTATAGTCTTGACTTGAATTGCATATCTTACTTGCTTTACTTTGAAGTTCTTATATGTGTGTTAGAATGTCACCATAGAAATTATGCTTGTTATCATTTACCTACTCGAGGACTAGCAGGAATTAAGCTTGGGGATGTTGATACGTCCCAAACGTATCTCTAATTTCTCCTTGCTCCATGCATTTTTTGGGTGATATTGCTATGTGTTTGGTACACTTCCATACCTTTTTCAACATATTTGGACTAACCTACTAACTCAGTGCACCCAGTGCCACTTTCTGTCTGCTCATGTCTATGAATTGCACGTTTATACCCATATTTACACTGCCCGAAAAATTCCACAAAAAATATATCAAAAAATCAGCGTTCCAGAAGACTCCACACGGCCGAAGGAGGGCCAGAGGGGGGACAGTAGGCCTCCAGGCAACCTGGTGGCGCGGCCTGCCCCTGGCCGTGCGAGCAGGCCGCCTGGGTGGGGCTCACCCCCTCTGGTGCCCTACTTTGGCTCCTATTTTTACCCCCGTGGAAGAAACCCTGATTCCGGAACACTTTTCTCCACAAACAATTCCGATCTCCGCCGCCATCGCCAACGAGTTTTAGGGGACCAGAATTCCTGTGTCGTCACCCTGCCCGGACGGCGAAGTGCCCGTGTGTTCATATCCATCGACGCTGATTCCTCCCTCCATGAAGCGGGAGTAGTTCCTCCTCAGGGTTGAGGTCTTATACAGTAGCTACGTGGTTAATTCTCTCTCCCATAATGTGATCTTGATTGTGATCATAGGCTATGTTAATCTAGGGTGATCCCATGATGTTTCCCCCTCTTCTATGTATTGGATTGATGTACTCACTTGATCTTATCTTGTATAATCCCTGAGACCATGGTGACAGCGGTCTATTGGACATGGATTAGAAGAATATTTTCATGAGTGATTTCCTCTTTTGTGAATTGATTGAAGATTGAGAGTCTCTTGGTGCTTGTCTTTGACTATCCTTGAGATACATTGTGGTGATTGTGCTACTCTCTTTGGATGGCCGCGGTGAGATTGGGAAATCCATAGAAGAGAACTACGAACTTTGAGGTGTGCTTTTGTAGCCCTACATAATTCTCATCTTCTCTTGGTCACAAAGGAATGATCTCCGAGTATGTCTCCATTGCATGTTTTAGTGGACATATCATGTGATTAGACTATGTTAATGTTGTTGGGAGTTTCCACTAGTGAAAGTATGAAGCCTAGGCCTTGTTTCTCACTATTGTTACACCGTTTATGCTCACTTTTGTCACTTGCTACCTTGCTTCCATTTTTATTTCAGATTTACAATACCTTGTTTTACTATCCATATCACTTGCCTTTTAACATCTCTTCACGGAAATAGTGCACCTATACAAATGACAATTGTATTAGGTGTTTTGGGGACACAAGAGACTTCTTGTATCTTAATTACAAGGTTTCTTGAGAGAGCATCTTCAACCTCTACTTCCTTGAGTTCGATAAACCTTAGGTCATCCACTTGACGGAAATTGTTGTTGTCCTACATACCTCTGCGCTTGGAGGCCCAACATAGTCTACAAGAATAGAAGTGTGCGTAGACATCATGTGGGTGCTAGTGTGAGTGAAATTCCCTTTACCTTATACCAAGAAATTATGAATGATATTGCACGAGCGGAATTAGAAGAAATTGGTGTTACCATCAAGCTTGCTAATAGAGATACCATTGCACCAGTTGGGATTGTTAGAGATGTTGAAGTCTTGTGTGGGAAAATAAAATATCCTACTGATTTTCCTTTACTCGGTTCCCCACAAGATTATTTTTGTCCCTTTATATTCGGTAGACCCTTCTTGAATACTGTTAATGCTAAGATTGATTGTGAGAAAGAAACGGTTACTATAAGTTTTGGGGATGTGTATCATGAGTTCAATTTCTCTAAATTTCGTAACAACCCCATGACAAAGAATTACCAAGTAAAGATGAAATTATTGGTCTCGCTTCTATTGTTGTGCCTGCTACTGATGCCTTAGAACAATATTTGCTAGACCATGAAAATGATATGCATATGAATGAAAGGAATGAAATAGATAAGATTTTCTTTGATCAACACCTATTCTGAAACACAACATGCATGTTTAAATACTTGGGGATCCTCCTCCACCCAAGGGAGATCCCGTGTTTGAGCTTAAACAATTACTTGATACTCTGAAATATGCTTAGCTAGATGAAAAATAAATATCTCTAGTTATTATTAGTGCTAACCTTTCAGAGCATGAAGAAAGATATTATTGAAAACTTTGAGGAAACACCGTGCTCCTATTGGATATATTCTTGATGATCTTAAGGGCATTAGTCCCACTCTATGTCAGCACAAAATTAATATGGAGCCTGATGCTAAACCAATTGTTGATCACCGACGATGGTTAAATCTAAAATGAAGGAAGTGGTAAGAAATTAAATACTAAAGATTCTGGAGGCAGATATAATTTATCCTATTGCTGATAGTAGATAGGTTAGTCCCGTTCATTGTGTCCCTAAAAAGGGAGGTATTACCGTTGTACCTAATGATAAAAATGAATTGATCCCGCAAAGAATTGTTACAAGATATAGAATGGTAATTCATTTTAGGAAATTAAATAAAGCTACTAGGAAAGATCATTACCCGCTACCTTTTATAGATCAAATGCTAGAAAGACTATCCAAATATACACATTTTTGCTTTCAATTCGATTATTCTGGTTTCTTTCAAATACCTGTGTCAAAAGAGGATCAAGAGAAGACCACTTTTACTTGCCCTTGCGGTACCTTTGCTTATAGATGTATGCATTTTGGTTTATGAAATGCACCTTCTTCCTTTCAAATATATATGATGGCTATATTCTCTGACTTTTGTGAAAAGATTGTAGAGGTTTTCATGGATGACTTTTTTTGTTTACGGAACTTTATTGATGATTGCTTGAGAAACCTTGATCGAGTTTTGCAGAGATGTGAAGAAACTAATCTTATCTTGAATTGGGAGAAGCGCCACTTTATGTTTAGTGAAGGAATTGTCTTGGGACTCAAAATCTTCGAAAGAGGTATGGAAGTTGATAAAGATAAAGTTGATGCTATTGAAAAAATGACTTGTCCAACAGATATCAAAGGTATAAGAAGTTTCCTTGGTCATGCTGGTTTCTATAGGAGGTTTATTAAAGACTTCTCTAAAATTTCTAAGCCTCTCACTAATCTTTTGCAAAAGGATGTTCCATTCGTTTTTGATGATGATTGTGTAGAAGCATTTGAAATTCCTAAGAGAGCGTTCATCACTTCATCTATTGTTCAACCACCTGATTGGAACCTACCATTTGAAATTATGTGTGATGCTAGTGATTATGTTGTTGGTTCCATTCTAGGACAAAGAGTTGATAAGAAATTAAATGTTATCCATTAAGCTAGTAAAAGTCTAGAAAATTCTCAAAGAAACTACGCTACCACCGAAAATGAATTTTTAGCAGTGGTGTTTGCTTGTGATAAGTTTAGAACCTATATTGTTGATTACAAGGTAACAATTCACATTGATTACACTGCTATTAAATAACTTATGGAAAAGAAATATGCTAAACCTAGACTTATTAGATGGGTGCTTCTACTACAAGAATTTGATCTACATATTATTGATAGAAAGGGTGCTGATAACCCCGTAGCAGATAACTTGTCTAGATTAGAGAATGTTCTAGATGACCCATTACCTGTTGATGATTGCTTTCCCGATGAACAAGTATCTATCATAAGTGCTTCGCACAGTGCTCCTTGGTATGCTGATTATGATAACTACATTGTTCCTAAATTTCTACCGCCTAGTTTCACATACCAATAAAAGAAAAAGTTCTTCTATGATTTAAGAAATTACTTTTGGGATGATCCACACCTTTATAAAGAAGGAGTATATGGTATTATTAGATGTTTTGTACCTGAGCATGAACATGGATATATCCTACACAAGTGACACTCCGAGGCCTACGGAGGACACCACGCTGGAGATAGAACTACACACAAGGTATTACAATCTGGCTTTTATTGGCCTACTCTCTTCAAGGATGCTCGTAAGTTTGTCTTGTCTTGTGACGAATGTCAAACAATTGGTAATATTAGTAGACGTCAGGAAATGCCTATGAATTATTTTCTTGTTATAGAACCATCTGATGTTTGGGGTTTTCATTATATGGGACCTTTTCCAAAGTTCAATGGCTATACTCATATTCTAGTTGATGTTGATTATGTTACTAAGTGAGTATAAGCTATTCCAACTATTAATGCCGGTCATAACACTTCTATTAAAATGCTGAAGGAAGTCATTTTCCCTAGATTTTCAGTCCCTAGATATTTAATGACTGATGGTGGTTCACACTTTATTCATGGTGCTTTCCGTAAATTGCTTGCTAGGTATGATGTTAACCATAGAATTGCATCTCCTTATCATCCTCAGTCTTGTGGACAAGTAGAATTGAGCAATAGAGAAATTAAATTGATGTTGCAAAAGACCGTTAATAGATCTAGAAAGAATGGGTCTAAGAAACTTGACGATGCATTATGGGCTTATAGAACCACTTACAAAAACTCTATGGGTATGTCTCCGTATAATATGGTTTATGGTAAAGCATGTCATTTACATCTAGAGCTAGAACATAAAGCTTATTGGGCAATTACAGAGCTTAACTATGATTTCAAACTTGCTCGTGAGAAGAGGTTATTTGACATTAGCTCCCTTGATGAATGGAGATCCCAAGCATATGAGAACGCTAAGTTGTTTAAAGAAAAGGTTAAGAGATGGCATGATAGAAGGATACAAAAGCGTGAATTCAATGTAGGTGATCATGTCTTGTTATACAACTCTCGTTTAATATTTTTTGTAGGAAAACTTCTCTCTAAATAGGAAGGGCCTTACATTATCGAGGAAGTATATCGTTTTGGTGCCATCAAGATCAACAACGCTGAAGGCACAAATCTGAAGGTGGTAAATGGGCAAAGAATCAAAAACTTTATCTCACGTACTACCATAAATGTTGAAACCAATATTATCAATACCATAACTCCACAGGAGTACATTAGGGAGACCTATCAGAACGTTTCAGACTCCAAAAAGTAATAAGTTTGTGTTACGGTAACCAATCTGACTCCAAAACTTTTCCAATGGAATTTTTTACCAGTTTCGGAATATTTAAAAAATTAGGAAATTTTAAAGCAGTCCAAAAAGTGCACGAGGAGCTGACATGCCAGGGGGCGCAACCTACCCCCATGGTCGCGCCCTGTAGGCTTGTGGCCACCCTTTGTACCCCTACCTTACAAAGGTGCTGCAACACCCTCAAACCATTGAGATGCATGATGACGTGCTACATATGCGTGATGTTGAGGGGCCAAAGAAGAGAGGAAGCATGGAAACAAGGCTCGAAGAAATGGAGCAACAAGTCTTCAAGTGCCAAGGGATGGTGGAACGAGGACTCAATGCCAATCACATGATGATCGCGGAGTTTACCCATAAGCACAAGCTAGACACCAAGGATATCAGGGATCACATCCTCAAGATTCACGAGAAAATCAAGCATATCCAAGCCCAGATCTATGACCTGCAAAACCAAAACTACGAAGAACAAGCCCTCAACCTCACCAACAACTCCAACCTGACCACCTCCGAAGCAAGACAACTAAACACATGGGTATGGGGACTCTCCTTGGCTTGTGCCATGCTTGGGGTAGGTGCCCCGGTATCGTATCACCATCACACCTTTTACTTTCTTCGTTTTTCTTTGTTCGATCCTTTTGGTTATATCTTAATCTAGTAGAATAAAGTTTTAGCGTGATCTAGTTTTCAGTTTTGCTTTATGTTCCCCCTATGTAAGCTAGTCCGTGAGCTATATAATAAAGAGTAGTTTTGAGTTGAGGGCTTTGCTTGCTTGCTATGATCTTAAGAAATAGAAATAGAAAGAAATATAGAATAAAAGCAAAGAGTATATATAATGATCTTATGGGGACTATTGACTTCACATATAAAAAGTATGTCGATTGAAATTTGTTGTGAGTTGACAAACAAAGCTATAGGTCATTGTTGCAATTAAAAGGAAGTAACAAAGAAAGAGAGGTTCACATATAAATATATTAGCTTAGATATCTTTTGTGATTGTGAGCACTCAATAAAATATTATATGTTAAGAGGTTGATATTGGACAAGGAAGACAACATAATGAGTTATGTTTGCTTATTTCCGAATAGAAGTTATATGGTTATAGATCCTCCGACATGTACCGTTTGCTTTGACCCCATATTAGCCAAAAACTTCGGCACCAAGTAGAGATACTACTTGTGCATCCAAACACCTTTAACCTAGTTTTGCCTTGAGAGTCCACCATACCTACCTATGGAGTGAGTAAGATCCTTCAAGTAAGTTGTCATCCGTGCAAGAAATAAAAATTGCTCTCTAAATATGTGTGATTTATTAGTGTGAGGAAAATAAACTTTATACAAACTTGTGATATGGAAGAAATAAAAGCGACAGACTGCATAATAAGATTCTTTATCACAAGGGGCAATATAAAGTGATGTTCTTTTGCATTAAGGGATTGGGCATCCAACTATAAAAGCGCATGACAACCTGTGCTTCCCTCTGCTAAGGGCCTATCTGTTATGATTACTTTCTAGTACTTACCTTTATGTTAGAGTCGTGGTGATCTTCACCATTTCCTTTATTTCACCTTTATGCTTTGGCAAGCGTCATGTGTTAGCGAATGATCTAGACTAATATATCTACTCGGATGTCGGTGATCATGAGTTATTATTGTTGACATTACCCTTGAGGTAAATAGTTGGGAGGCAAAACTATAAGCCCCTATCTTTCTCTGTGTCTGATTGAAGCTTTGACCTCATAGGTACCGCGAGAGTGTTAGCAATTGTAATACACCATAAGATGATTGAATATGTGGATCTGCTATACAAGCTCTTATATTGACTATTTCCTACATTGCAATAAATTGGAATTGCATCAATGACTGAAATCATTATTTATTAGTTCTCAATGCAATTCTTGATTCATATTTTACCTTGTGAATGAATTGTTATTCTAGCATAAAAAATTATATGTCAATATGTATTGTTGTTCTAAAGATAACCATGATGCGTTCATGTCCGTATTTTATTTTTATCGACGTCTCTATCTCTAAACATGTGGGCATATTTATCAATCTCGGTTTTCACTTGAGGACAAGCGAGGTCTAAGCTTGGGGAGTTGATATGTCCATTTTGCCCCATGCTTTTATATCGAGATTTATTGTATCATGGGCTGTTAATACATATAATGGTAAATACAAATGCCTTTTCTCTCTTATTTTACAAGGTTTACATGAAGAGGGAGAATGCCGGCAGCTGGAATTTTGAACTAGAAAAGGAGCAATTATGAGACACTTATTGTGCACAACTCCAAAAGTCCTGAAAATTTACGGATAATTGTTTTGTATATAAAAAAATATTGGGCGCAAGAAATACCAGAGGGGACCCACCAGGAGGTCACAAGCTAGGGGCGGTCCCTACCCCCCTAGTCGGGCCCTGCCGGCTTGTGGGCCCCCTGGCAGGCCTCCAGTGCCCATCTTGTGCTATATGAAGGGTTTTGACCTGGAAAAAAAATCACATCATAGCTTTCGGGAGAAACTGCCGCCGTCTCGAGGCGGAACTTCGGTAGAACCAATCTAGAGCTCCGACGGAGCTATTCTGCCGGGAAAACTTCCCTCCCAGAGGGGGAATTCAAAGATATCGCCATCACCAATGATCCTCTCATCAAGAGGGATTCAATCTCCATCAACATGTTCATCAGCACCATCTCCTCTTCAAACCCTAGTCCATATCTTGTATTCGATCTTTGTCTCAAACCTCAAATTGGTACCCGGGGGTTGCTAGTAGTGTTGATCACTCCTTGTAGTTGATGCTAGTTGGTTTACTTGGTGGAAGATCATATGTTCATAACCTTAATAATTATTAATACTCCTCTAATTATGAGTAATTATGTTTGTTCTGGAGGACATGGGATAAGTCTTGCTATCAGTAATCATGTGAATTTGGTATTCGTTGTCATGTGAACATCGACTACATGACAGTTCACCATTATTTGGGCCTAACTAAAGTCATTTGGAAGTAATAAGTAGATGATGGGTTGCTAGAGTGACAGAATCTTAAACCCTAGTTTACGTGTTGCTTCGTTAGGGGCTGATTTGGATCCATATGTTTCTTGCTATGGTTAGATTTATCTTAATTCTTCTTTCGTAGTTGTGGATGCTTGCGAGAGAGGTTAATCAAAAGTGGGATGTTTGTCCAAGTAAGGGCAGAACCAGCGCATCGGTCCACCCACCTATCAAATTATCAAAGTAGCGAACACGAATCATATGAGCATGATGAAAACTAGCTTGAGAGAAATTCCCATGTGTCCTGGGAGCGTTTTTCTTTATATAAGAGTTTGTCCAGGCTTGTCCTTTGCTACAAAAAGGATTGGGCTACCTTGCTTCACCTTTGTTAGAATTATTACTTGATACCCATTACAAATTACCTTATCACAAAACCATCTCTTTCCGATAATTTCAGTGCTTGCAGAGAATACCTTACTGAAAACCGCTTTTCATTTCCTTCTGTGCCTCATTGGGTTCGACACTCTTACTTATCGAAAGGACTACGATAGATCCCCTATACTTGTGGGTCATCAGGCACTATCTACAGTTTTACTAGCATAATGTATAACATTTAATTTCTTATCAACTCTTTGTCCTCGAATAGCACCAACAACATAATCACTAGCATCACACATAATTTCAAAATGCAAGTTCCAGTCAGGCGGTTGAAAAATAGGTGTAGAAGTTAAGGCTTTCTTAAGTGCTTCAAAGACTTCTACACACTCATCATCAAAAATGAAAGGAACATCCTTTTGTAATAAATTTGTAAGAGGCCTAGAAATTTTAGTGAAGTCTTTAGTAAACCATCTATAGAAACTAGTATGGCCAAGGAAACTACAGGTACGTTTAATATCTTTAGGACATGGCATATTCTCAATTGCATCAACTTTAGCCTTATCCACCTGAATACCCCGTTCGGAAATTTTATGACCCAATACAATACCTTCATTTATAGTAAAGTGGCAGTTCTCCCAATTCAAGACAAGGTTAGTTTGCTCACATATCCCGAAAACTCGATCAATGTTGCTTAAGCAATTATCAAACAAAGTTCTGTAAATGGAGAAGTCATCCATGAAGACCTGAACAATCTTTTCAGAAAAATCAGAGAATATAGTAGTCATACATGTTTGAAAGGTAGCAGGTGCATTGCATAATCCAAAAGGCATACGTTTATAAGCATAGGTTCCAAAAGGACAAGTAAAGGTGGTTTTCTCTTGATCAGGTTGTTACACGCGTATTTGAGAGAAACCAGAACAACCATCTAGAAAGCAAAAATGTTTGTGCTTCGATAATCTTTCTAGCATTTGGTCTATCAAAGGTAAGGGATAATTTTATTTTCTAGTATCTTTTTTTAATATTCTAAAATCAATTACCATTCTATCTCCACTCACAATTATTTGTGGAATGAGTTCATTTTTATCATTAGGAACAACAGTAATACCTCCTTTGTTAGGAACACAATGAACAAGACTTACCCATCAATTATCAGCTATGGGATAAATTATACCTACTTCCAGAAGCCTTAATATTTCATTTCTGACCACTTCTTTCATTTTGGGATTCAGTCTTTGTTGGTGATCAACAACGGATTTAGCATCTGGTTTATATTAATCTTGTGCTAACAGAGAATGGGACTAATGCCCTTAAGATCATCAAGAGTATACCCAATAGCAGCTCGATGCTTCCTTAAAGTTTTTAATAATCTATTTCTTCATGCTCTCTAAGGTTAACACTGATAATAACAAGATATATCTTCTTTTCATTAATATAAGCATATTTCGAAGTGTTGGGTAATTGCTTTAATTCAAAAACGTGATCACCCTTAGGTGGAGGAGGACCACCTAGAGTTTCAACAGGCAAGTTGTGTTTAAGGATAGGTTTTTCCTCAAAAAACATATTGTCTACTTCATTTCTTTCATGCATATGCATATCATTTTCATCGTCTTAGATCCATAGGAGGAATGGCAATAGAAGCAATACCAATTACTTCATCTTTACTAGTCAAGTCTTTGTCATGGGTCTTCTTACTAAACTTGGAGAAATGAAGCTCATGAGACATACCACCAAAATTAACACTGACAATTTCCTTTTTGCAATTTATTTGAGTATTGTGAGTGTTCAAGAAGGATCTACCAAATATTATGGGGAAAATATTATCTTGTGTTGAGCCAACTACTAGAAAATCAGTAGGGTATTTTACTTTTCCACACAAGACTTCAATATCTCTAACAATCCCAAGTGGTGTGATGGTGTCTCAATTAGGAAGTTTAATAGTAACATCTATGTCTTCTATCCCAACAGGTGCTATCTCATGCATAATTTCTTCATATAAGGTGAACGGTATAGCACTAATAGTAGCACCCATATTACATAAAACATGATAGCAATGATCTCCTATTTTTACCAAAACGACACTCATGCGAACAAGAGGTCTATTCTTATCTTTAGTATCAGGTTTGGCAATTCTAGCAGCTTCATTACAAAAATAAATAACATTGCCATCAATATTGTCCACCAAGAGATCTTTAACCATAGCACTACGAGGTTCTACCTTGATTTTCTCAAAGGGTTTGGTTGTTCCAACATAACTTCTATTAACCACGAATGAAGCTTTAGCATGTTCCTTTGTCCTAACAGGGAAAGGTGGTTTCTCGATATAAGTAGTAGGCACAACTCGGTCCACATTGTAAATGATAGTTTCAGCCTCAACTTTAATTGGTTCTTAAATTATTTTCTTTAGTAGGTGGATTATATTCAAACTATTTATCTTTAGGGAGATCAACATGAGGAACAAAGGTTTCACAGAATGAGGCTACTATCTCTGAGTCAAGTCCATACTTAGTGTTAAAATCATTGAAAGCATCGGTATTCATAAAAGATTTGACACAATCAAACTTAGGTTTTATAACTTACTCTTTACCTTCGTTGAGCTCCCAATCTTCACAACTTCATTTAAGTCTTTCTAAAAGATCCCATCTAAATTCAATAGTCTTCTTTATAAAAGAACGAGAGCAAGAAGTATCGAGCATGGTTTGATCATTACGAGAAAGTCAAGCACAAATATTCTGAATAATAATTTTTATCGAGAGCTCATGATTGGGTTATGTATATAACATTGACTTCAGCATCCCCCAAGCTAGAGCGATACTTTCTCCTTCATGAGGCAAAAAATTATAGATAAAAATCCGATCATGATAAAGAATATGCATAGGATAAAGTTTCTGGTGAAACTCCAATTGCAATCGATTCTAATTCCAATATCATGTATCATCACATTGTCTATACCATATCAATGCTTTTACACCCAAAGATACGGGGAAAACCTTCTTCTTAACTTCATCTCCGAACAACCTGCAAGCTTAAATAATTCACAAACTTCATCCACATAGATTAGGTACATATCGGGATGTTTTGTTCCATCTCGTGCATAAGGATTAGCTAGCAGTTTCTCTATCATACCCGAAGGAATTTCATAATAAAAAATTTCATTAGGTTCAACAAGTTGAGGGACAACTCTTGGTGTTTCTGGTCGAGGTGAATATACCCAAACAAACCCCTCAATGGTTTACTTTCCATAGTGATAAGTAAGAGTAAATTTCAGCACGTAATATAAATATTCCATTATCCAATTCCGCTTACCAAAGGCATTTCACTCCCCGGCAACGGCGTGAGAAAAGAGTCTTGATGACCCACAAGTATAGGGGATCAATCGTAGTCCTTTCGGTAAGTAAGAGTGTCGAACCCAACGAGGAACGGAAGGAAATGACAATCGTTTTTTAGCAAGGTAATTTCTATAAGCACTGAAATAGTGGTAACAAGTTGTTTGATAGCAAGAATATTTTAACAAGTTACAAGTAGAAATAGTAACAATAGGTGCAGGAAGGTAGCCCAATCCTTTTGTGGCAAAGGATAGGCTAGCATAATTTCTTATAATAGATAAAGTGTTCTTGTGGGCACACGGGAATTTCATCTAGTCACTTTTGTTATGTTGGGTTAATTCGTGTTCGGTATTTTGATAATTTGATATGTGTGTGGACTGGTGCTTGGGTGCTCTTCTTACGTGAAAAAACCTCCCACTTATGATTAACCCTCCCACAAGTATTCGCAACTATGAGAAAAGTATTAAGAATAAATTCTAACCATAACATTAAACATAGGGATCCAAATCAACCCCTTACGAATTAGTGCGTAGAATGAGGTTTAAGTTTCTGTCATTCTTGCAACCCACCCTCTAATTACTACTCCACAATGCATTCCCTTAGTCCCAAATATGGTGAAATGTTATATAGTCGGCGTTCACATAACACCACTAAGGGAATCACAACATTCATATCATCAAAATATCAAATGAATATCAACTTCGCATGACTACTTGCAACATGATTTCTCTCATGGCCTCAAGAACAAAAGTAACTACTCACTAGTGATAAACATGTTCATGACAAGAACAATGGATCTGAGCGTATTATCTTCCACCCAATAAACCATAAAGCGTTAAATACAAGATGTAATCAACACTACTAGTCACACCCGAGGTACCAATCCGAGGTTTCGTTAAAAGATTGTGTCAAAGAGATGAACTAGAGTTTTCAGAGGAGATGGTGCTGATGGATATGTTGATGAAGACTGGCCTCCCCAAGATGAGAGGGTTGTTGGTGATGACAATGGCCTCGACATCCTCCTCCGGGAGGGAAGTTCCTCCGTCGGAATCACTCTTCAGGAGGGCAAAAGTGCTCCTGCCCATGTTCCGCCTCGAGATGGCGGCGCTTCGTCCCAAAAGTCACCCTCTAATTTTTTTCAGGGTAAAAGGGAATCTATACGTGAAGATGGTCGTCACAGGTGGGCAAGGGGGGCTACTAGACATCACGCCTCGCGAGGGGGCCTGGCACGCCCTACTATCTAGTCGGCGCATCGTAACCCCCTATGGTACTTCTTAGCTCCAATATTTTTCTATTTTTTACAAAATAAATCTGTGTAAATTTTCATCCCAATTGGACATGTGCAGAATAGGTATCTGTGACGTAACTTTTTCTCGTCGAGAATTCCATCTGTCGGCATTCTTCCACTTGATGTAAACCTTGCATATTATGAGAGAAAAGGCATTAGAATTACTCCACCAAGTGGAAAAATGCATAAAACACTATAAACGACAGTAACAAAACATGATGCAAAATGGAAGTATCATATGGTTGGTTGAGTCACTCAATGGGTGGTGATGGCTCTCAACCTCATATAGGAATTGGGGCATATTTTTATGTATGGGTCTAGTGGTGGTCACACTCATCCTCTCATTGGAAATTCACTTGATGTCATATATGGTGGAGGCACTTGTCACACTAATTTGGTTATGGCTCTCCTCACATGGAAATTGGGGCATCATGTCATACGTGGGTGTCACAGAGATTTAGTTGCAAACGTCTCCATTCTAAACTCCTTATGTCGCCTCGGTTGAAGGAATAGTCCTGCACTCAAGATCCTCATCCATAACACCGTGGAAGATGAATGTCATATTATGTGGCCAAACATCAATCTCCTACAAGACCAAAAGGAACATCCCAAGCTGCTAGAGGCAAAGGCGTCTTGTCTTTCAATGAGATAGATGGTGGTTATCGTTTTGGTGGAAGTCAACTTTCATGATCTGCCTATGAACGTGCGGAGACGTCGTGCCTTAGCAATCGCTAAACCAACTTCGAGAGGTTGTTAACCACGCCAGAGCACGCTCAACCTAACCACGAGAGTCTATTTACTGCACGCAAACGAAGAACAAGCAGGAAATTAAGGATGCAATCTGGATATTGTGAATACAAGAAGAAAGCTTTAGTGATCAAAGTGGGGTTCTGCGACGTCTTTGTCTGGACGTGGAACAGAAAGGAAGGATGCGAACTTGCAGCAGTGGCGAACTTGTAATATAAACAAAACCTAAGTCTAAACGGCGTCCTAAGGGTTGTATACATGAGGGAATAGTGGGGAATTTTGTGACACCTTGGGGAACGGGTCCGAAACAAATCCTAGCTCAGTTTCCCCACACATACGAACTCTAAAAACAACCTATAATGTGGTAGTACGACATTACATGGTCCTATCCCAAAAATAAGGTGATGCAACACCTATAATAGACTACAGATGAAATTTATGAAGTGGGATCTTGTATATTTCGTCCATGCTTTCATGCTCTCCTTATGATGGCTTCGAAGTGCGAGAATCACCACTGGAACTCCATTGTTCTTTCTCGCATGTGCACCTTCCCGTCCATGCTTGATCCCTCTCCAATGACCATCCTTCTTGTCCATGCTAGTTCCTTCATTCATAAGTAAAACAAAAGTATCTAATTTAGGCAACATCATATTTCATGAATAATAGAAGGATCTCCAAGAAACAAAAGTACTTGGTAATTCAATTGGCGTGCGCGAGCTCTAGTAATTGGTCCAGCGTGTATAGCAGCAGGGGTTGTGGGTGTAACAATGGTATTGATGTCCTCATCACAAGCTCAGCCTCGGTGCTCGACTCTGCAGAAAATTCGCATGTGGGTGTTGCCTTCATGTTGTTGAAGAGGGTCACACTCGCCACCTTGGTCGAACAGAAAATCCCATGCTCGACCGTCTTGTCGATGTCGTCGTGGATGACGGATGAAATGGAATATCATCACTCGCCTCCATGATGCAAGGGAAAGGTAATGTTTGGGTACTTACCTTGGGTATGCGAAATACCATGAGTCGTGTCTTGGAACAGAAGTTTGCCTAGCCTTATGGGTAAAGTGTGCAACCTCTCTAGAGTGTAAAACTATTTGAATAGCCGTGTCCAAAGTCAAGATAAGTTGAATGACCGCTCTTGGGCTATGTCCATTGGTTACAAAACTTGGTGTGTATGGGTGAGAAAGATGGTAGTGTGAAAAAGATGATGCTTGGGTTAAGTCGGATGACTTGACATGATAAATGAACATGATATGTTCAACCCCTTGCTTATGATGATGTCTATAACTTGTTCATATGGATATCTACATCTTGTTGATGCATGCTTTCACAAGATGATTGATCATGACATTGCACTCAAAATTAGCTTTTTTATTGCCTTGTTCCGCACATGGGTTGCTTGTGAGTATATTAAAAGTACTCACTGGCTTGCAACTCGTTATTTCATTCACCAGGCATGAGAGAACACAATATGATGGAGAATATCTTGCTGACATACGAGTGAGCTAGGACGCTTCCCAGTCAGAATGCATGAAGGTTTAAGGCAGATAGAATGGGTTCATGCTATCGATGAAGGTATTTCACGGGAATATATATGAAGACTTAGCCATGGAGGCCATATCTGCACAAAACGGTATGTAATGTATGTAAGACTCCACTTATTCGGTTTATGTGTGTTCACTGAGCATTGATCTCTAGGATCATTGTTCATGTACATTCGGTGATCTCGACTTATTAGTCGGGGTCCCCACAGAGCTGGTATCACAGCCTTCCTGGTTGTAGGAAGCCCTTGTTAGCACGGATGTTAGTTAGGACAAACTAATATTTGAGACCCTTCAAAACCACTTAAAAACGTCTATATTTCCCACCTCTCCTAAATTTTGAAAGGAAGCGATGGCTTTTTCCTTAGCACTTGCACCCTTATTCTCTTGACTCTCCTCATCTCCTTTCTAAAAACTGGCAAACGGTCGGTAGCACCCTTGTGTCCCTGACCACCGGATTCCTTGAAATCCTCGTGGGTAACTCGAGAGGAAAATACCTTGCCAAACGATCACCCACATGTTTGGAAGACAAGGTTGGCAATGCTTTGACCAGGCGACACCAACCGAAGCTACCTTCTCGAGGAATGAGGACATCGATATGGTGACACCTTAGACCCTGTCCTAGAGTGATGCAACCTTGGCCTACGACAATCAGGACATAAGATATGCAAAATCATGATATGCATCGTTTATATAGCGACCCTGTCATTACCGTTGTTGTGTCGACAACCACCGGTGGATTGGAATCTCGTCATTTTGTCCGCCTCACCATAGTGAGGAGGCAAAATGGTTCTCTTCGTCCCACGCTCTTGGTGTCGATAATGTCATCAACATAACCGTCAAGATGGAACTCTACCTTGTCTTGCTGATGTCATTTCCTAAAGGATCGTCCACTTGGAACACTCGGTCTCTTGGAAGATAAGGGGACATCAACAGGATTACAAAGACAACAAAAGACCTATTCAACGACAACCATGAGGAACCACCTTCATCATCACCTTGACAGAAAGAAGTCGTCAAAGATTATTCAGGATCAACCGAGAATTGTTTCGATGAATAACAATGAGAGACATTGCGATGCGTGAAGAGGACACAACAGACTGAGCGGACTCCTCTCCCAGATATAAAGCAAGCATGACTGTTGAGTCCGAGAACCCATGGGGTAGGATGAGTCGTGTATCCTCTATGCGAAGTCGAGTCCTTGTGATGGTTCGAATGGAACCATATTGTGTGTTTCTTGTTTTGCTTGTTTGTGCCTTGATATAAGTCACACTTTGGCCCTAGGAAACAAGTATGCGACTATATCACCTGCATCATCTTCATGTTTGTGTTTGGCCTTTCGGCACTTGTTTGATTGCACTTGCACTATACCACCCCCTTATGCACTCCCCTCTATGCTACTCTTCTCTCCCCACTCACCTTTCTCAACAACCGAAGATCAGCAGGACAAGATGCACCAAGCATCCATCTCGACAGACAACTAACACTGAGGACTCTGACTACAACGTGCTCAACCAGACGCAACCACGTAGAGTTATGCTTTACCCTTAGGATTGCAAATCCTCCCTCGACCAAGCTAGACCTCACAAGCTTCCCCAGCTCGAACCTCTGATCACGTGTTTAATAGACGGATTCGCCAGAGCACTCGTTGAGCCTCGATGACCGCTGCTTAGCACTGGGTTCATTATGGAACCAGTGATCACAGTGAACAAGTATCCTTCATTCTTAAGCTAGCACTAGGATCTTGATGCCATAGGAAGGATTCTTCTAAGGGCATACGTCCTGTAGCAAATGATTTGAGGTGACTATAGTAAGTGTCTCCCGGATATAGCTAGATCCTAGTGGATTGTAAGAACCTTGAGTTGGTTGGTTAACTTGGTGGAATAAGCTGATAAAGTAGCATAACCTACATATTCCTGGAGTAAGTTGGATTCAGCAAGTGGTATAATAAATTGACTTTGTCAAGTACTAGTCGTAGATTAATAATGACTTGGAGTAGCAAGTAAGAGTTCTCGTTGGACATCAAGTTGAATTTAATAAGCAATCCTAACAGAGTGTGGATAATATAACCACATGGTTCAGAGTAAATTGGATTTAGTCCGATGATCTTGATCATGATACCATGTTTCTCGGTGGAAGACAAGTAGGTGATTGGATGATGTTAGGGATGATTTAAGTGTCCATATAATCTCGACCTTGGAGTTTATGTGGGTATGGTATTGGAAGTTGGTGGATATACTGTGATATATTCCTTGCAAGGATATGTGGATTAAAAAGGATTCTAGGTGATTATGTAGAACCCCATCGATATTGGATTTGTAGGAGTGATGGGTCAAGTGATGATTGATGGGATTCGTGAACCACTTGATTGGATTCATAGGAAGGAAAGAAGATCTTGGATTGGTATAATACATGTTTCCTTAGCATAGAAATGTAGTACCTTAGACCTTGGATAATTTTTCTAAGCGCGAGGATTCTAGCATCTTAGTTAAGCTTAGCAGCTTGTATGCTTCCCGGGGATTTTTACATAGGGATACGCATGAGCTAGTTATAACATACTTATGAGGTTTTGGTTAAGTCCTTCTCTCAAACCTTGGAGTTGAATTAAACAAGTAATGTTGGAGTTGACTTATATGGGATGGTACTATTGATGATATTGGATGACTCTATTTGGAAGAATAGGTAGAACTATTGGCATCGAAGAACTGTGCTCAAGGATAAGATGATAGGCGTTCTCTCACATCCTATGTTCCTTGAAACCCCAGATCTTTACCGGGCCATAATATGGTCGGATTATGACCATAGGTCTTGGCTCCAGGTCATCAGACTATGGCCGACACTCCGCCTCAACTATCCCCAACCATGTCCATGAGGAACGTGGACGTGAAGAACTAGATTAGGTTGGACCACAAACCCTCGGACAAGTAACCATCCAGAACAAATACCCGCTCCTCTCATATATCCCATGAGCAATGTGCTTATGTGGTGCTTGGATAAATACGTTGTTATCCTCAGGGATGGCATACTTATTTACCCAATAAGCGGAGGAACACCTTAGTCCTATTTGGATCAGCCCCAGAAGCTCCAATTGCTATTCTTCTCAAGTGTAAGATTTTACCTTTAGGAAGTGGACTCCTCGAAGCAACCTCCAAGCAGTAGAAGACAATCCAACCCAAACAAGGTGAAGAACCAGCACGGCTAATAAGCCATGATGAAGAAGGAGAAGAAGCAATTAAGGTCAACCACCATTCGTCCCCCGGCTACTTCAGACAGACTATGTCAAGGAGCATGGGCGTTCAAGCACGATGAAGCCCTTTTTGGTCCAATCAAGGACGTGAAGCCTAGCTGGACCATGGTGAAACCCCTGTAAAAGATGGTCCACCCCGCTTTCGACGCCTCACACCTCAGGGATTGGATGAATGATGTATACTTTCGAATAGCCAGCTCATCTAGGGCCCTCAAAACTTTCCTAGACGGTAGAACCTGTTTTAAACACCATGTATCTAAGCTTAATCTTATGGACCATACTCAGCCAAGAATTTTGACAAGAAGCTGCAAAACGGCTAGAAGACTAAGCATCCGAAAACACGACGGAAACGTTTGTCCGTGACGAAGAAGACAATTGCTGAGATTATTGAAGAACATACCTGGGAAGCTGACTCAAGCGGAATATATCGATGAGAAGCCTATGTCGAAGCACTTCAAAACTTCCGAGATGAAGATCACCTGCTTTAAGGAAGTTAAGGACGTCCCATCAATGGCTGGCTACACAAGACTCGAACCTTCTATTGTGACACAAGAAACCTAGATGTCCCTAACCAACATGAGCAACCCCTGGACCAACACATACACACTACATCGCCATGTATTCCGTATTTGGAATACACACGCAAACCACAACCTTGCCCGAACCATTGACCTCTAGTCAGGCCTAGTGTATTGAAAGAACCTCGCTCACTCTTACGCGAAGCCAAGAGAAGTATTCAAAGCTATATCACCAAGCACTTCAAGGCCCACAGGAGGCAATCACCTCAAAGAAGGAAAAACACGGGAACGTGAAGAATACGTGAGATCCAAACTTCTGCATCTCTTCAATGCCTAGCCTTGGAATCTCGAGGACGAGATTGTTGTAAGGGGGTAGGTCTGTCACACGCTCTGTTTTACATTCCTTTGCTAAGTTAACATAGCTAAAAAATCAGTAACAACAAAAACTTTTTCTGTGTAATGTGATGATTGAATTGTTTCCTCTTTGCTGGCTTGTTTGCTTGTGGTTTAAATCACGAAACTTCCTCCTACTATTTAGAATCACCTCCTTGCCCCCAAGTCTTTGTGCAGTGACCATACCATGTGTATAGGATCTAAAAATATTTTTACCAAATATTATTTTCACCAAAAATTGTTTATTTAATTTAGGATATAAAAAACACGTGAGTTGGGATTTGTACAACAAGTCCTCAAATTGGGTGAGTTCTTTTGCCCCACATATTTTAATTAAATTCCATTATCAGAAAGACTTCCCAAAACGAAAAAATAATTATTTTAAAAGTTATTGTCCTATTTTGTTTAAATACCTTTTTCAGAGGCCAGATATGGTCTTTCATGAAGAAAAAATATTTTCTCGCTTCCAAAATATTTGAGAAAATTTAAGGAAACTCAGTGGATATATATTTTCCATATATAAGTTTCAACACATGGTCATGTTCGAAATATTGGACAAAACCCTTCAAGACCCTTTCTACATATTTGTACAAGAAATGTTCTCAATAAATTCCAAGAAAATTCTAGCAACTCACACATGATATATGTGATGTTCTTGCCAAGTTTAATCTTAGTCCAAGGTGATCTGATTCACATAATATTCCAAAACCCTGTTTGTCCAGAACCAAATTTGAGCAACTCTACATTGCAAAGTGTCTCTAAACATGCTCAAATTTTGTGGACATGTTCTGGTACTCTAGTAATGCATGCACACCAAATGGTGCATCAAGGAGGACAACTAAACTTGTCTGAACCCCCTCAATACCACTCCTCCTGATTTCTAGAATTGGGAAACTTTACATTGTCAAGTTTATCCAATTGATTCCAAACTTTTTGGGCATGCTCTAATACCCAAATTATGCCACCACATCAAGTGGTGCATTAGGGAGGGTTGATTTGCATGGGTTTATAAACAGAAACCGCTTCTGCCCATTTCTAGGGTTTTCAAGCCTACATTGGAGATTTTCTCCAACAAATCTCAAAGTTGGTGGACAGGCTTACTTATCACCACTATTTGATCCTGTTAAGTTTCATGGCAATCAAAGCATTTTTGCTAGCCCAAAACAGCATCAAACCCCTTCTGGTGATTTGGTAAAAGCCACCTTTTGACCCCTTCAGTTGTTCCCCTTCAACCCCAATTTTTACCATAGCCTCTCATAGTTACCTTGCACCATTAGTAAGGAACTCCTTCTCTGGTTCAATGATTGAGGTGGGCAAAACCATAGATTAACCCTCTGTTTTCACCATGGAACACCACTTACACCTCTCCCCTTGCACTCCTGCCCCTGCCTTGCACCCTAAGCTATCCCAGAGCATCTCAAGAAGACACTGGGAGCTAGTGGTCAAGGTTAGGTGCACCACAGTGTGCAGCGGCATGGCCATGCCGGCCATTCGGCTGCTCTGGAGCATGCTATAGTGCCCAGCCGCATTATAGCCGACCCCATCCCAAAGCCCATGACAGCATCAAGCCTCTGTTGGAGATATGCCCTAGAGGCAACGATAAATATTTATTATTATATTTCCTGTTTAAATATAATCGTTTATTATCCATGCTATAATTGTATTGAATGAAAACATAGATACATGTGTGGATACATAGACACAACAATGTCCCTAGCAAGCCTCTAGTTGGCTAGCCAGTTGATCAAGGATAGTCAAGGTTTTCTGGCTATGTGCAAAGTGTTGTTGCTTGATAACTGGATCACATCATTAGGAGAATCATGTGATGGACTAGACCCAAACTACGAACGTAGCATATTGATCGTGTCGTTTTATTGCTATAGTTTTCTTCATGTCAAGTATTTGTTCCTATGACCATGAGATCATATAACTCACTGGCACCGGAGGAATGCCTTGTGTGTATCAAACGTCACAACGTAACTGGGTGACCATAAAGGTGCTCTACATGTATCTCCGAAGGAGTCCGTTGAGTTAGTATGGATCAAGACTCGGATTTGTCACTCCATGTGATGGAGAGGTATCTCGGGGCCCACTCGGTAATACAACATCACACACAAGCCTTGCTACCAATGTGACTAAGTGTAAGTCACGATATCTTGTATTGCGAACGAGTAAAGAGACTCGCTGGTAACGAGATTGAAATAGGTATGCGGATACCGACGATCGAATCTCGGGCAAGTAACATACCGAAGAACAAAGGTAATGACATACGAGATTATATGAATCCTTGACACTAAGGTTCAACCAATAAGATCTTCGGAGAATATGTAGGATCCAATATGGGCATCCAGGTCCCGCTATTGTATGTTGATCATGGAGTACCTCGGGGCATGTCTACATAGTTCTCGAACCCGCAGGGTCTGCACACTTAAGGTTCGGCGATGTTTTAGTATAGTTGAGTTATATGAGTGGTTACCGAATGTTGTTCGGAGCCTCATATGAGATCATGGATGTCACGAGGGTTTCCGGAATGGTTCAGAGACAAAGATTGATATATAGGATGACTTCATTTGGTTACCGGAAAGTATTCGGGCATTACCGGGAATGTATCGGGAGTGACGAATGGGTTACGGAAGTTCACCGGGAGGGGGGCAACCCTCCTAGGGGAAGCCCAAAGGACTTATGGGTGGCGCACCAGCCCTTAGTGGGCTGGTGGGACAGCCCAAGAAGGCCTATGCGCCATTGAGAAAAAACCAAAGAAAAAAAAGAAAAGGTGGTAAGGAAGAGAAGGACTCCACTTTACAATCCTAGTTGGACTAGGATTGGAGTAGGACTCCTCCTCTCCCTCTTGGCCGGCGCACCTTGAGGACTTGGTCCTCAAGGCAAGTCTCCTCCCCCTCCCTCCTATATATAGTGGTGATTTAGGGCTGACTTGAGACAACTTTGCCACGTGCAACTCAGATCTAGACACCATAGTTTTACCTCTAGATCATATTTCTGCGGAGCTTGGGTAGAGCCCTGCAGAAGTAGATCCTTCACCACCACCGGAGCACCGTCACGCTGTCGGAGAACTCATCTACTTCTCTGTCTTGCTTGCTGGATCAAGAAGGCCGAGATCATCATCGAGCTGTACGTGTGATGAACGCAGAGGTGCCGTCCGTTCGGCACTAGATCGGAGCGGATCATGGGACGGATCGCGGGACGGTTAGTGGGACGGTTCGCGGGGCTGATCGAGGGATGTGAGGACGTCCCACTATATCAACCGCGTTTCTTAATGCTTCCTACTGTGAAATCTACAAGGGTACGTAGCTCCAAATCTCCTCTCGTGGCTCGACATCACCATGATAGGTCTTCATGCGCGTAGGAAATTTTTTGTTTCCGATGCGACGTTCCCCAACAGTGGCATCATGAGCTAGGTTCATGCGTAGATGTAATCTCGAGTAGAACACAAAGGGTTTTGTGGATGGTGATGTTCGATTTGCTGCCCTCCTTAGTCTTTTCTCGATTCGGCGGTATTGTTGGATTGAAGTGGCCCGGACCGACATTATTCGTACGCTTACGAAAGACTCGTTTCATCGCTTGACATGCAACTTCGTTGCATAAAGATGACTGGAGGGTGTCGTTTCTCCAACTTTAGTTGAATTGGTTTTGACTAAGGCCGTCCTTGGAGAGGTTAAATAGCAATTTGCACATCTCGGTTGTGGTTTTTGCGTAAGTAAGATGCGATCTACTAGATACCCATAACAGCCACGTAAAACATGCAACAACAATTAGAGGACGTCTAACTTGTTTTTGCTGGGTATGCTTGTGATATGATATGAACAATGACGTGATGTGATATATTGGATGTATGAGATGATCATGTTGTAATAGTTAATATTGACTTGCACGTCGATGGTACGACAACCGACAGGAGCCATAGGGTTGTCTTTAAACTAACGTTTGTGTTTGTAGATGCGTTTACTATATTGCTAGGACGTAGCTTTAGTAGTAATAGCATAAGTAGCACGACAACCCCGATGGTGACACGTTGATGGAGATCATGATGATGGAGATCATGGTGTGGCGCTGGTGACAAGAAGATCGTGTCGGTGCTTTGGTGATGGAGATCAAGAAGCACATGATGATGGCCATATCATGTCACTTATGAATTGCATGTGATGTTAATCCTTTTATGCACCTTATTTTGTTTAAAATGGTGGTAGCATTACGAGGTGATCTCTCACTAAAATTTCAATACGAAATTGTGTTTTCTCTGACTATGCACCGTTGCTACAGCTCGTTGTTTCGAGACACCACGTGATGATCGGGAGTGATAGACTCAACAGGGCGCGCTCGCACGCAGGAGCTTCTGGTCCTCCCCCTTCCTCCTTTTGCCTCCTCTGGTTTGAGACCAAGTCCACAAATGCCATAGACACGGCCTAGGGCACCCCCGTGGCCTATGGCATCACCCTCGACCTCACCCTGCTCCCTGTCCATGGTGATCTCGCCCCCAGGCTACATAAAACCAACCCCGACCCCCTCATGTTTTTCTCCGCCTTCTTTCTCCCACGGACCACCTGGACAAGCTAATCCCCCCTCCCATGTCCTTCTTCCACTCCCGTGGATGGAGCTCTCCTCTCGACCCTTGTTTAAGTTCAAGCGTTGTGATCACTCCTCTCCTCTCTAGATATACCCACGGGATCAGCATCGCCTAAGCTTCCTCCCACGTGCCTCATTTTTCTCCTGTAGTGGCTATGGCATCGTGCCCTTCTTCGCCGGCAGCCTACTTCCACGGTCGACAGTATCCTCACCAATGTGCCCCTCTCTGGTGTTCGTGCAATAACGAGGAACGTGTGACTCGTCCCTCCTGAGCAGTGCCAATGGCGGGAGCTCCACCAGAGGCGGCTTCGGCTGCCGGAACGACATCGGCAGCCTTCTCTGTCCCACCTCCCTTGTCGCTCCCTGCTCAAGCGGGAGGTGAGGGACGAACCATACAAGCGGGCCCTGCCTATCAGTGACAGCCGGTCGGCCCCCACTGTTTGAGTGGAAGCGTCTTTGGCCCAGAGGCCTCTCCTTGGTGCAGAAGCGTACTCCACATAGTATGTGTTCGGCGTCGCTGCTGTCCTGCCAGGCCGAACCATTGGGCTGGCCCATCTCCTATCCCACATCCACGGTTTTCTTTACCCCTCTAGTAATAGCATTTCACTTTTTCTTTATTTCAATCAAATTCAGAAATTCATAATTAATTCATATTAGCTCAAAATTTCTAGGAGTTTCTAAAATCACTACCTATACAAATATCTGCATACCACATTTTTCTAGAGACCTTTTATATAGTGTTCATATTCAAATTTAAATTTGAATATTTCTCACCTCCAATTTGCAAATTCCTACAACATCCAAATCAACTCCAAATCGAGTGATTCGAATTTCGAGATACTCCAAATATCATGCCCTATTTTTCTAGCCTAGGTGAATTTTTTTCTCTTGCATTGTTTCTGCTAGGACAAATAAATAGACCCATTTCCACTATTTCATCTTAGTAAATTCATAGGAAAATCATCCCAACTCCAAATACAGTGAAACAAGTTGCTAAATTCTTCTAAAATCACCCCCTAATTGATAGGCACATCCACTCCCTTTATAAAAATGTTTTATGGAGACTTCTTATAGGATCACCAATTCCTCCATTTCCTTCGTACAAAATTCTCCGGTTATCGAAATCAATCAAATAAACTTTAGGAATTTTTCTTATGACCAGGGATGTCCAGGAAAAATAAACCTCTATTTATAGAGAACTTTGTGTTTCTGCTTGCTGGGTGGCTTATCGCGGTTGTTTCCGATGATAGTTGACGAAGTAAACGAACTGCTTGGAGTTCGACGAGAAGCTATGAAGACCTCAAAGACTTTGCTGAGCCAGGCAAGCAACCCTTTGACCATCTCTAAGAAACTATTTTCATGCATGTCATATGGAGCATTTCGTTCTGATGCATAAGATCATGTTGAGTCGGTGACAACCTCAGTGGGATGTTTCCCATAACTGCTCATTGACACTTGCACTTGAGCATGACCCTACCTTCCTAAGACGGTCGTGCGGGTTGGAAGTAGTTAGGTTGCCAGTAGTTTTTATGCAATGTGATAGGAACATGCATTGCGACGATAAAGGGAAGTCATTTCAAACAAGGGGTATATGGTGTGAGCTAGGTAGCCACTTGATAAACAAGGGGTATATCGAGGCTAGCGAGTGTGTGGTCTTCAAAATCGGATTGGTTTAAGTTGCGATCGTTACTCTAACCTTACATGTACAACCACGACTCCCCTTATGGGACGGGGCTTTATAGATTAGTATGGTTGGTGCTTGTAAAGCGCCCGCTTTACTATAGGAGGTAGTGACATGGTCACTCTTGAGACGAGGCCGTGCCAAGGAAGGACGACCATGGGATGTTTTCACAGACACTGGGCACACCATTGCGTGCCCTCGTGGATTATACGTGTGATGTACAACCTGAGGGATTGTCACCAATGAGTGGTCTCTTTGGTAGTATCCTCATGGGAAATATAATTTTCGGGTACTTACCTCGGGTATGAGAAATATCGCGTGTCATCTCTTGACACGGAAGTTTCCCGAGTCTTGTGGGTAAAGTGTGCAACCTCTTGAGAGTGTAAAACTATTAGAATATATGTGTCCATGGTCACGGACAGTTGGATAACCGCTATTGGGTTATGCCGTTGGTTACAAAACTTGGTGTGTGTGGCTGAGAAGGATGATAGTGTGAGAAAGATGATGCTTGAGTTAAGTCGGATGAACTAACATGAAAAATGAACATGAGGTGTTCAACCCCTTGCTTATGATGATGTCTATAACTTGTTCGTATGGATATATACAACCTATTGATGCATGCTTTCACAAGCTGATTGATCATGACATTACACTGAACGTTAGCTTTCTTCAAATTATCTACTTAGTGCTATATCATGCATTGCTTTACCTTGTTCCACACATGGGTTGCTTGCGAGTACATTCAAAGTACTCACTATCTTGTCGCTGGTTATTTCATTGACCAGGCATGAGAGAAAAGGATATGATGGAAAATATCTTGGTGATGTTCGAGCGAGCTAGGACGCTTCGAAGTAAGAATGCATGAAGGATTAAGGAAGATGGCATGGGTTCACGCTATCGATAAAGGTTTTCTGCTTTAATATATATGAAGACTTGTCCATGGAGGCCATATCTGCATAAAACAGTACGTAATGAATGTAAGACTCTTGTTATTCAGTTTCTGTGTGTTAAGTGAGCATTGATCTCTGGAATCATGGTGCACGTACATTCGATGATTTCGACTTATGAGTCGGGGTTCCCACACTTGGGAGTACATTCAAGGTACTCACCTGGCTTGTTGATTTGGCCACATTTTGACAAAGGCGATCTCATGGATGAAGAGTACGATAGCAAGTCCGATGTCTAGAGGAGTCCCAATCAGTCTTGCGATATGGAAGTGCACCATTGTATTGTCCGCCATCCCTTCCGCCCCCAACAATAAATCGTCGAGCCTCACCTTGACGCTTGGTATGATGTAGCATATTTAGTCGTGTCACGCACTCCGTTGTGCCATATCCACCACCACCTATATTGCAAGTCAGTATTACTACCACCAAGTCCACTGTTTTATACCCGCCTCTATGATAAATATGGGTGTGCTTGTAATAAATTTTGAAGTGATCTCAGCTCAACCCTGTATAACATTAAGTGATACTGGTTTTCTATATCAAGAATTGTCTACTAGTGTAAAATATTTTTCTATGCTGAAATAACATCAAGGGCTAATTTCGGATAATTATGTTATTCAGAAACCGGTCCTCAAAAGTGGTCCGGTTGTCTGAGGATTCGGGCTTGGTGTGCAGTTGCGAGATTTCCGGAGCATGTCAGACGTTCGGGGCTCGGTCGTCCGGCAGGGTCTAGTATTCTGAGGATTTGGGCTTGGCCCTGTCCATGTTGGATGTTCGGACTCGATCGGTCATCCGGGCGTTGTAGTGTGCAACTTAGCCTCACAGTTGGTGGAGCTCCAGAGGTCGGTCGTCCGGAGGGGCTCGAACGTCCGAACTTTAGTATGTGTCGGACCACCGGACTAGCTCGGTCATCCAGCGGTTGTAGCATTCCGCTTGGCGTCCTAGTGGTTCTTCACAATCATTCCATGATCTCATTCTCACTACCTGACTACGCAAAGAATTTCCATTGAGGTACTCAACATGTCTTGAGTGGATCAAACGATGGATGAGCAAAGGGAAATGGTACCTCGGTTTCAATGGCACATGTGCGGTCTCTCTTCATGGGGCCACTTAGGGATGATCATGGGATGCTTCATATCATGCGGAGAACTCTCAATAGCTTCAATCTTGGCTTTATCAACTTCCATTCCCCGTGGATTAACAACATAGCCAAGAAAAGATACTCGGACGGTGCAAAAGGTGCACTTACCAAGTTTACCAAACAAACATGCATCGCGTAGAGCGATAAAAACAACACATAAATGTTCCAAATGTCCCCCTTTCGGGGAAACCGACACCTATGGGAAACTCGAGGAGTCCCTTGATCGTTCGGTGGGGAGAGAGAGGTACGACATCGAGAGCAGAGCTAGCGATCTACACCGGCAAGGTCTTGTACCCAGGTTCGGGCCGCTTGGCGGGTAAAAGCCTACTCATGTTTAGTTTGTATTGTGTGCTTACTCTAGGGTGGTTTTCTACAGTAACTTAGTAGGTTATTAGGGAGTCTCTGATCCCGAAAAGTGCAACCCCTGCGAATGAGCCTTGGGCCTCCTTTAATAGGCAAAGGGGTCACCAACACTGTGCTCATGGGATGCATAGTGAACAGTGTTCGCCGCTCTTCTTCTTCGTTGGTGTCAGGGGTAGAAAATGCCTTGTCTGACACCTGACCTGCCGCAAGGTGGTAGCGACACGTACCTAGGTGAATCCACACACCGGTCTTGTGTTGGAGCGACCGGATTGTGGTAGAAACGGGGGAGGACACCTGACAAGCGAAAGGGGCTTGCTGTTGGAGAACGTCGCATGGGAAACAAAAATTTTCCTACGCGCACGAAGACCTATCATGGTGATGTCCATCTACGAGAGGGGATGAGTGATCTACGTACCCTTGTAGATCGTACAGCAGAAGCGTTAGAGAACGCGGTTGATGTAGTGGAACGTCCTCACGTCCCTCGATCCGCCCCGCGAACAATCCCGCGATCAGTCCCACGATCTAGTACCGAACGGACGGCACCTCCGCGTTCAGCACACGTACAGCTCGACGATGATCTCGGCCTTCTTGATCCAGCAAGAGAGACGGAGAGGTAGAAGAGTTCTCCGGCAGCATGACGGCGCTCCGGAGGTTGGTGATGATCTTGTCTCAGCAGGGCTCCGCCCGAGCTCCGCGGAAACGCGATCTAGAGGAAAAACTATGGAGGTATGTGGTCGGGCAGCCGTGAGAAAGTCGTCTCAAATCAGCCCTAATTGCTCCATATATATAGGAGTAGGGAGGGGGGCCTTGCCTTGGGGTCCAAGGACCCCCAAGGAGTCGACCGAGCCAAGGGGGGGAGGACTCCCCCCCAAACCGAGTTGAACTTGGTTTGGTGGGAGGAGTCCCCCTCCCTTCCCACTTCCTCCCTCTTTTTTTTTCTTTTTCCTTTGATTTCTTATTCTTGGCGCATAGGCCCTCTTGGGGCTGTCCCACCAGCCCACTAAGGGCTGGTGGGTCTCCCCAAAGCCTATGGGCTTCCCCGGGGTGGGTTGCCCCCCTCGGTGAACTCCCGGAACCCATTCGTCATTCCCGGTACATTCCCGGTAACTCCAAAAACCTTCCGGTAATCAAATGAGGTCATCCTATATATCAATCTTCGTTTCCGGACCATTCCGGAAACCCTCGTGACGTCCGTGATCTCATCCGGGACTCCGAACAACATTCGGTAACCAACCATATAACTCAAATACGCATAAAACAACGTCGAACCTTAAGTGTGCAGACCCTGCGGGTTCGAGAACTATGTAGACATGACCCGAGAGACTCCTCGGTCAATATCCAATAGCGGGACCTGGATGCCCATATTGGATCCTACATATTCTACGAAGATCTTATCGTTTGAACCTAAGTGCCAAGGATTCGTATAATCCCGTATGTCATTCCTTTTGTCCTTCGGTATGTTACTTGCCCGAGATTCGATCGTCAGTATCCGCATACCTATTTCAATCTCGTTTACCGGCAAGTCTCTTTACTCGTTACGTAATACAAGATCCCACAACTTACACTAAGTTACATTGCTTGCAAGGCTTGTGTGTGATGTTGTATTACCGAGTGGGCCCCGAGATACCTCTCCGTCATACGGAGTGACAAATCCCAGTCTTGATCCATACTAACTCAACTAACACCTTGGGAGATACCTGTAGAGCATCTTTATAGTCACCCAGTTACGTTGCGACGTTTGATACACACAAAGCATTCCTCAGGTGTCAGTGAGTTATATGATCTCATGGTCATAGGAATAAATACTTGACACGCAGAAAACAGTAGCAATAAAATGACACGATCAACATGCTACGTCTATTAGTTTGGGTCTAGTCCATCACGTGATTCTCCCAATGACGTGATCCAGTTATCAAGCAACAACACCTTGTTCATAATCAGAAGACACTGACTATGATCGATCAACTGGCTAGCCAACTAGAGGCATGCTAGGGACGGTGTTTTGTCTATGTATCCACTCATGTAAATTAGTCTTCATTCAATACAATTATAGCATGGATAATAAACTATTATGTTGATACAGGAATTATAATAATAACTATACATTTATTATTGCCTCTAGGGCATAATTCCAACACTTGCTGGCCTGGAGTCTGTGTCGGACGACTTGGTCACCTTCCCACCAAGGAGGGCCTATCGGGGTCTTGAATACTTTCCCGACGAGGAGGGCTTGCCGGGCACCTCGCCAGTCTGTGCGAGCCTTCCCAGCAAGGGATGCTTGTCAGGGTCTTGCTAATCTTCGGGAGTCTTTTCGGCGAAGTGGGCTTGCCGGGACCCTACATCTGGATCACTAGTACTCCGCGCCCCTGGAGAGAGGGAAGGGCATGGCCTTGGTGGGTCTTCAATTACCTTCCAGTAGTTCTTCCCTGTGTACTCTTGTCAGGGGCGCCGCTGATGCCCGTGCACATGCCTGGGGCACAATGGACCCCATTCTCTAGTGCACCAACAGGAGCCCCCGGGCCTGGGCCATGCACGTGCGCGAGCCGTTGCTGGGCCAAGCCTAAAGTAATGCGCGCGCTTCCTTGGTAGGGGATAGTACGTCTCCAACATATCTATAATTTTTGCTGGTTCCATGCTATTATCTTGTCAAACTTTGAATGTTTTGTATGCCTTTTATATCTTTTTTGGGACTAACTTATTAACTCAGTGCCAAGTGTGAGTTCCTGTTTTTTCCGTGTTTTTGACCTTTTTCAGAGGAGAATATTAAACAGAGTCCAAACGGAATATAACCTCCGAAAAGATTTTTTCCGGAACAGAAGATACGCAGGGAGCGTGAGAACCAAGGCAGAGGCCGCCAGGGGAGGCCACAAGCCCCCTAGGCGCGGCCAGGGGGCCCGCGCCTAACAGTCTAGTGGCCCATGTGGCTCGTCTACCCTACTTCTTCTGCCTATAAATCCCCGAAAAATCCAAAACCACAGGAGAGATCCACGAAAATACTTTTCCGCCGCCGCAAGCTTCTGTATTCGCAAGATCCCATCTGGGGCACGTTCTGGTGCCCTGCCGGAGATGGGATTCGTATATGGAGGGCTTCTTCATCAACACCATTGCCTCTCCGATGATGCGTGAGTAGTTCACCATAGACCTTCGGGTCAATAGCTAGTAGCTAGATGGCTTCTTTACTCTCTTGGATCTTCAATACAAAGTTCTGCATGATCTTCATGGAGATCTAACCGATATAATATTCTTTTGCCGTGTGTTTGCCGAGATCCGATGAATTGTGGATTTATGATCAGATTATCTATGAATCTTATTTGAGTTTCTTCTGATCTCTTATATGCATGATTTCATATCCTTGTAATTCTCTTCGAGTTGTGGATTTTGTTTGGCCAACTTGGTTTTAGGTTCATACCGTGCGGTGACCTCACCCAATGACAGAAGGGGTAACGAGGCACACATCATGTTGTTGCTATCATGGGTAAAAATATGGGGTTTATATCTATTGCATGAATTTATCCCTCTACATCATGTCATCTTGCTTAAGGCGTTACTCTATTTGTCATGAACTCAATACACTAGATGCATGTTGGATAGCGGTCGATGTGTGGAGTAATAGTAGTAGATGCAGAAAGTATTGGTCTACTTGTCTCGGACGTGATGCCTATATGTATGATCATTTCCTTGGATATCATCATGACTTTGTGCGGTTCTATCAATTGCTCGACGGTAATTCGTTCACCCACCGTAATATTTGCTATCTTGAGAGAAGCCTCTAGTGAACACTATGGCCCCCGGGTCTACTTCACATCATATTTTCAGCCCTACACTTTTACTTTGTTGCACTTTCCGCCTTCAGATCTCACATTGTAATCAGTCGTGAAGGGATTGACAACCCCTTTGTAGCGTTGGGTGCAAGTTTGCTGTTTTTGGGCAGGTACATCGGTGCTTCATCTTGATACTCCTACTCGACTGATACCTTGGTTCTCAAAACTGAGGGAAACACTTACTGCTACTGTGCTGCATCACCCTTTCTTCTTCAAGGGAAAAACTAACGCAAGCTCAAGACGTAGCAATAAGAATTTCTGGCGCCGTTGCGGGGGAGAATCAAGTGAAGCTTATCCAAGTAAGTGTCGCAAACTCATCTCTTACATTTACTTTTTTGCCTCTCGTTTTCCTCTCCCCCACTTCTGAAAAAACAAAAAAATTACAAAAATATTTTCCTTTTTCGTTCGCCCTTTTCTTTCGCTTGCTTTTTGTTCGCTTGTGTGCTTGTTTGCTTGCTGAAGTCACCATGAAAGAAAACACCAAACTTTGTGACTTCTCGAATACTAATAATAATGATTTTATTAGTACTCCGATTGCTCCCGCCACTAGTGCGGAATCATATGAAATCAATGCTGCTTTGCTGAATCTTGTTATGAAAGAGCAATTCTCCGGCCTTCCTAGTGAAGATGTCGCATCCCATCTTCATACCTTCATTGAACTTTGCGATATGCAAAAGAAGAAAGATGTGGATAATGATGTGATTAAATTGAAGCTATTTCCGTTCTCATTGCGGGATCGCGCAAAAACTTGGTTTTCATCTTTGCCAAAAATACTATTGATTCTTGGAACAAGTGCAAAGATGCTTATATTGTTGGAATTATGCCCTAGAGGCAATAATAAATGTATAGTTATTATTATAATTCCTGTATCAAGATAATAGTTTATTATCCATGCTATAATTGTATTGAATGAAGACTCATTTACATGTGTGGATACATAGACAAAACACCGTCCCTAGCATGCCTCTAGTTGGCTAGCCGGTTGATCGATGATAGTCAGTGTCTTCTGATTATGAACAAGGTGTTGTTGCTTGATAACTGGATCACGTCATTGGGAGAATCACGTGATGGACTAGACCCAAACTAATAGACGTAGCATGTTGATCGTGTCATTTTGTTGCTACTGTTTTCTGCGTGTCAAGTATTTATTCCTATGACCATGAGATCATATAACTCACTGACACCGGAGGAATGCTTTGTGTGTATCAAACGTTGCAACGTAACTGGGTGACTATAAAGATGCTCTACAGGTATCTCCCAAGGTGTTAGTTGAGTTAATATGGATCAAGACTGGGATTTGTCACTCCGTGTGACGGAGAGGTATCTCGGGGCCCACTCGGTAATACAACATCACACACAAGCCTTGCAAGCAATGTAACTTAGTGTAAGTTGCGGGATCTTGTATTACGGAACGAGTAAAGAGACTTGCCGGTAAACGAGATTGAAATAGGTATGCGGATACTGACGATCGAATCTCGGGCAAGTAACATACCGAAGGACAAAGGGAATGACATACGGGATTATACGAATCTTTGGCACTGAGGTTCAAACGATAAGATCTTCGTAGAATATGTAGGATCCAATATGGGCATCCAGGTCCCGCTATTGGATATTGACCGAGGAGTCTCTCGGGTCATGTCTAGATAGTTCTCGAACCCGCAGGGTCTGCACACTTAAGGTTCGACGTTGTTTTATGCGTATTTGAGTTATATGGTTGGTTACCGAATGTTGTTCGGAGTCCCAGATGAGATCACGGACGTCACGAGGGTTTCCGGAATGGTCCGGAAACGAAGATTGATATATAGGATGACCTCATTTGATTACCGGAAGGTTTTCGGAGTTACCGGGAATGTACCGGGAATGACGAATGGGTTCCGGGAGTTCACCGGAGGGGGGCAACCCACTCCGGGGAAGCCCATAGGCATTTGGGGGGGTCACACCAGCCCTTAGTGGGCTGGTGGGACAGCCCACCAATTTCCTATGCGCCAAGAGAGAAAAAATCAAAGGAAAGGAAAAAAAAAGGAAGAAGTGGGAAGGGGGAAGGACTCCCTCCCACCAAACCAAGTAGGACTCGGTTTGGGGGGGAGAGTCCTCCCCCCTGGCTCGGCCGACCCCTTGGGGATCCCTTGGACCCCAAGGCAAGGTTCCCCTCCCTCCTCCTATATATATGGGGCTTTTAGGGCAGATTTGAGATGACTTTCTCACGGCTGCCCGACCACATACCTCCATAGTTTTTCCTCTAGATCGTGTTTCTGCGGAGCTCGGGCGGAGCCCTGCTGAGACGAGATCATCACCAACCTTCGGAGCGCCGTCACGCTGCCGGAGAACTCTTCTACCTCTCCGTCTCTCTTGCTGGATCAAGAAGGCCGAGATCATCGTCGAGCTGTACGTGTGCTGAACGCGGAGGTGCCGTCCGTTCGGTACTAGATCGTGGGACTGATCGCGGGATTGTTCGCGGGGCGGATCGAGGGACGTGAGGACGTTCCACTACATCAACCGCGTTCTCTAACGCTTCTGCTGTGCGATCTACAAGGGTACGTAGATCACTCATCCCCTCTCGTAGATGGACATCACCATGATAGGTCTTCGTGCGCGTAGGAAAATTTTTGTTTCCCATGCGACGTTCCCCAACAGTGGCATCATGAGCTAGGTTCATGCGTAGATGTCTTCTCGAGTAGAACACAAAAGGTTTTGTGGGCGGTGATGTGCGTTTTGCTGCCCTCCTTAGTCTTTTCTTGATTCCGCGGTATTGTTGGATTGAAGCGGCTTGGACCGACATTACTCGTACGCTTACGAGAGACTGGTTTCATCATTACGAGTAACCCCCTTTGCTCAAAGATGACTGGCAAGTGACGGTTTCTCCAACTTTAGTTGAATCGGATTTGACCGAGGAGGTCCTTGGATGAGGTTAAATAGCAACTCATATATCTCCGTTGTGGTGTTTGCGTAAGTAAGATGCGATCCTACTAGATACCCTTGGTCACCACGTAAAACATGCAACAACAAAATTAGAGGACGTCTAACTTGTTTTTGCACGGTATGATTGTGATGTGATATGGCCAATGATGTGATGTGATATATTGGATGTATGAGATGATCATGTTGTAATAGAAATATCGACTTGCACGTCGATGGTACGGCAACCGGCAGGAGCCATAGGGTTGTCTTTATACTAACATATGTGCTTGCAGATGCGTTTACTATTTTGCTAGGATGTAGCTTTAGTAGTAATAGCATAAGTAGCACGACAACCCCGATGGCAACACATTGATGGATGATCATGGAGTGGCGCCGGTGACAAGAAGATCGTGCCGGTGCTTTGGTGATGGAGATCAAGAAGCACGCGATGATGGCCATATCATGTCACTTATGAATTGCATGTGATGTTAATCCTTTTATGCACCTTATTTTGCTTAGAACGACGATAGCATTATGAGGTGATCTCTCACTAAAATTTCAAGACGAAATTGTGTTCTCCCCGACTGTGCACCGTTGCTACAGTTCGTCGTTTCGAGACACCACGTGATGATCGGGTGTGATAGACTCAACGTTCACATACAACGGGTGCAAAACAGTTGCGCACGCGGAACACTCGGGTTAAGCTTGACGAGCCTAGCATGTGCATACATGGCCTCGGAACACATGAGACCGAAAGGTCGATCATGAATCATATAGATGATATGATTAGCATAGGGATGCTTACCACTGAAACTACTCCCGACTCACGTGATGATCGGACATGGGATAGTGTAGGTGGATCATGAACCACTCAAATGACTAGAGAGATGTACTTTTTGAGTGGGAGTTTAGCATGTAATTTGATTAAGTTGAACTCTAATTATCTTGAACATAGTCTAAGTCCACTTTGAATATATTTGTGTTGTAGATCATGGCTCACGCAAGTGTCATCCTGAATTTTAATACGTTCCTAGAGAAAGCTAAGTTGAAAGATGATGGAAGCAACTTTGTAGACTGGGCTCGTAATCTTAAGCTAATCTTACAAGCTGGAAAGAAGGATTATGTCCTTAATGCTGCGCTAGGAGATGAACCACCCGCTACGGCTGATCAGGATGTTAAGAACGCTTGGTTAGCACGTAAGGAGGACTACTCAATAGTTCAATGTGCAGTCTTGTATGGCTTAGAGCCGGGACTTCAACGTCGCTTTGAGCGTCATGGAGCATTTGAGATGTTCCAGGAGTTGAAGTTTATCTTTCAGAAGAACGCCCGGATCGAGAGGTATGAGACCTCCGATAAGTTCTATGCTTGCAAGATGGAGGAAAACTCGTCTGTCAGTGAACATGTGCTCAAAATGTCTGGGTACTCAAACCGTCTAGCTGAACTGGGGATTGAACTCCCGCAAGAAGCTATCACTGACAGAATCCTCCAATCACTGCCGCCAAGCTATAAAGGCTTTGTGTTGAACTACAACATGCAAGGGATGAACAAGTCTCCCGGCGAGTTGTTTGCGATGCTGAAAGTCGCAGAGTCTGAACTCCGTAAAGAGCATCAAGTGTTGATGGTGAGCAAGACCACTAGTTTCAAGAGAAACGGCAAAGGCAAGAAGGGCAATTCGAAGAAGAGCGGCAAGCCTATTGCCAATCCGCCGAAGAAACCCAAGGCTAGACCTAAGCCTGAAACAGAGTGCTTCTATTGCAAGGGTATGGGTCACTAGAAGCGCAATTGCCCCAAGTATCTGGCAGATAAGAAGGCGGGCAAAGAAAAATCAGGTATATTTGATATACATGTTATTGATGTGTACTTAACCGGCTCTCGTAGTAGTGCCTGGGTATTCGATACCGGTTCTGTTGCTCACATTTGCAACTCGAAACAGGAACTGCAGAATAGACGAAGGCTGGCAAAAGACGAAGTGACGATGCGCGTAGGAAACAGTTCCAAGGTTGATGCAATCGCCGTCGGCACCGTATCACTTCAACTACCATCGGGATTAGTGATGAACTTAAATCATTGTTATTTAGTGCCTGCGTTGAGCATGAACATTATATCTGGATCTTGTTTATTGCGAGACGGTTACTCTTTTAAGTCTGAGAATAATGGTTGTTCTATTTCTATGAGTAACATCTTTTATGGTCATGCACCGAATGTGAGAGGATTGTTCATATTGAATCTCGATAGCAATACACATATACATAACATTGAGACCAAAAGAGTTAGAGTAAACAATGATAGCGCCATATTTTTGTGGCACTACCGCTTGGGTCATATTGGTGTAAAGCGCATGAAGAAACTCCATGCTGATGGACTTTTGGAGTCACTTGACTTTGATTCACTTGACACGTGCGAACCATGCCTCATGGGCAAGATGACTAAAACTCCGTTCTCCGGAACAATGGAGCGTGCAAGTGACTTGTTGGAAATCATACATACCGATGTGTGTGGTCCGATGAGCGTGGAGGCACGCGGCGGATATCGTTATTTTCTCACCTTCATTGACGATTTAAGTAGATATGGTTATGTCTACTTGATGAAGCACAAGTCTGAAACATTTGAAAAGTTCAAGCAATTTCAGAGTGAAGTAGAAAATCATCGTAACAAGAAGATCAAGTTCCTACGGTCTGATCGTGGGGGTGAATATCTGAGTTTCGAGTTTGGTACTCACTTAAGACAATGTGGAATTGTTTCGCAGTTAACACCGCCTGGAACACCACAGCGTAATGGTGTGTCCGAACGTCGTAATCATACTTTATTAGAAATGGTGCGATCTATGATGTCTCTTACTGATTTGCCGTTATCGTTTTGGGGTTATGCATTAGAAACAGCTGCATTCACTTTAAATAGGGCACCATCGAAATCCGTTGAGACGACACCATACGAACTGTGGTATGGCAAAAGGCCAAAGTTGTCGTTTCTTAAAGTTTGGGGATGTGATGCTTATGTCAAAAAGCTTCAGCCTGAAAAGCTGGAACCCAAAGCGGAAAAGTGCGTCTTCATAGGTTACCCAAAAGAGACAGTTGGGTACACCTTCTATCTCAAATCCGAGGGCAAAGTGTTTGTTGCTAAGAACGGAACTTTTCTCGAGAAGGGTTTCTCTCGAGAGAATTGAGTGGGAGGAAGATAGAACTTGACGAGGTTGTCGAACCTATCATCCCTCTGGATGGTGGCGCAGGGCAAGGGGAAACCTCTGTCATTGCGACGCCGGTTGAGGAAGAAGTTAATGATGATGATCATGAAACTCCAGTTCAAGTTTCTGTTGAACCACGCAGGTCGACGAGATCACGTGCTGCTCCAGAGTGGTACGGTAATCCCGTCTTATCAATCATGTTGTTAGACAACAATGAACCTGCAAATTATGAAGAAGCAATGGTGGGCCCAGATTCCAACAAATGGCTAGAAGCCATGAAATCCGAGATAGGATCCATGTATGAGAACAAAGTGTGGACTTTGGAAATACTGCCTGAGGGCCGCAAGGCTATTCAGAACAAATGGATCTTTAAGAAGAAGACGGACGCTGACGGTAATGTGACCGTTTATAAAGCTCGACTTGTGGCAAAGGGTTTTTCACAAGTTCCAGGAATTGACTACGATGAGACTTTCTCTCCCGTAGCGATGCTTAAGTCCGTCAGAATCATGTTAGCAATAGCTGCATTTTTCGATTATGAAATCTGGCAGATGGATGTCAAAACGGCGTTCCTTAACGGTTTCCTTAAGGAAGAGTTGTATAAGATGCAACCCGAAGGTTTTGTCGATCCTAAAAATGCTGACAAGGTGTGCAAGCTCCAGCGATCCATTTATGGACTGGTGGAAGCATCTCGGAGTTGGAACAAACGCTTTGATGAGGTGATCAAAGCATTTGGGTTTATACAAGTGGTTGGAGAATCTTGTATTTACAAGAAAGTGAGTGGGAGCTCTGTGGCGTTTCTAATACTATATGTGGATGACATATTACTGATTGGAAACAACGTGGAGCTTTTGGAGAGCATAAAAGGTTACTTGAATAAAAGTTTCTCTATGAAGGACCTAGGAGAAGCTGCTTACATACTAGGCATTAAGATCTATAGGGATAGATCAAAACGCCTGATAGGACTTTCACAAAGCACGTACCTTGATAAAGTTTTGAAGAGGTTCAAAATGGAACAGTCCAAGAAAGGATATTGACCGAGGAGTCTCTCGGGTCATGTCTACATAGTTCTCGAACCCGCAGGGTCTGCACACTTAAGGTTCGACGTTGTTTTATGCGTATTTGAGTTATATGGTTGGTTACCGAATGTTGTTCGGAGTCCCGGATGAGATCACGGACGTCACGAGGGTTTCCGGAATGGTCCGGAAACGAAGATTGATATATAGGATGACCTCATTTGATTACCGGAAGGTTTTCGGAGTTACCGGGAATGTACCGGGAATGACGAATGGGTTCCGGGAGTTCACCGGAGGGGGGCAACCCACTCCGGGGAAGCCCATAGGCATTTGGGGGGTCACACCAGCCCTTAGTGGGCTGGTGGGACAGCCCACCAATCCCCTATGCGCCAAGAGAGAAAAAATCAAAGGAAAGGAAAAAAAAGGAAGAAGTGGGAAGGGGGAAGGACTCCCTCCCACCAAACCAAGTAGGACTCGGTTTGGGGGGGAGAGTCCTCCCCCCTGGCTCGGCCGACCCCTTGGGGATCCCTTGGACCCCAAGGCAAGGTTCCCCTCCCTCCTCCTATATATATGGGGCTTTTAGGGCAGATTTGAGACGACTTTCTCACGGCTGCCCGACCACATACCTCCATAGTTTTTCCTCTAGATCGTGTTTCTGCGGAGCTCGGGCGGAGCCCTGCTGAGACGAGATCATCACCAACCTCCGGAGCGCCGTCACGCTGCCGGAGAACTCTTCTACCTCTCCGTCTCTCTTGCTGGATCAAGAAGGCCGAGATCATCGTCGAGCTGTACGTGTGCTGAACGCGGAGGTGCCGTCCGTTCGGTACTAGATCGTGGGACTGATCGCGGGATTGTTCGCGGGGCGGATCGAGGGACGTGAGGACGTTCCACTACATCAACCGCGTTCTCTAACGCTTCTGCTGTGCGATCTACAAGGGTACGTAGATCACTCATCCCCTCTCGTAGATGGACATCACCATGATAGGTCTTCGTGCGCGTAGGAAAATTTTTGTTTCCCATGCGACGTTCCCCAACATATATATCCAAGTATTTTCCGCCGGCTAAGATTATCTCTCTCCGTAATGATATCATGAATTTTAAGCAACTTGATCATGAACATCTTGCACAATCTTGGGAGAGAATGAAAATGATGATTACAAATTGTCCCGCTCATGGCTTGAGTCTTTGGATGATTATACAAATCTTCTACGCTGGTTTGAATTTTGCTTATAGAAATATCTTGGACTCTGCCTCTGGTGGCACCTTCATGGAAATCGCATTAGGAGAAGCCACAAAACTCCTAGATTATATCATGACAAACTCAGTGGCACACTGAACGATCACCTACTAGTAAAAAGGTACACGCTATAGAAGAAATTAACTCGTTGAGTGCTAAGATGGATGAGTTAATGAAATTGTTTGCTAGTAAAGGTGCTCCTTTAGATCCAAATGAAATGCCCTTGTCTTCCTTGATTGAGAGTAGCAATGAGAGCTTGGACGTTAATTTTGTTGGTAGGAATAATTTTGGCAACAACAATGCTTTTAGAGGAAACTATATTCCTAGGCCTTTTCCTAGTAATCCATCTAATAACTTTGGCAACATCTACAACAATGCTCATGGAAATTACAATAAATTACCCTCCGATCTAGAGAGTAATATCAAAGAGTTTACCAACTCGCAAAAGATTTTCAATACGTCCATAGAAGAAAAACTACTCAAAATTGATGATTTGGCTAGGAGCGTTGATAGAATGTCTATTGATATTGATGCTTTGAAATTTAGATGTGCTCCTCCCAAGATCAATATGGATGAAACTTTGAAAGCTATGCGTGTTTCCAAGAAAGAGAGTAAAGAAAGAACCGCCCAAATTCGTGCTAGACATGAATGGCTTAAAAAGGCGTGTTCTCGTGATGAGAATCACAAAGATCTTAAAGTGCTTGGTGTGACTCCCATTGAATCCTAGTTTTCTAGTGTCAAACCTAATGATGATGGGGCTGGATATGAATCCAACTTGGTTGCAAAACGCCCTAATGATTCAGAGTCTATCTATCTTGATGATAAAAGCATTGAAAGTGGAGTAGAGGATATGAAAACTTTGAGTAGTAATGAAACTACTACTTTGGATATCAAGGAATTCAATTATGATAGTTTATCTTTGATTGAATGTATTTCCTTGATGCAATCCATGCTAAACTCCCCACATGCTTATAGCCAAAACAAGGCCTTTACCGATCATATCGTCGATTCTATGATAAAATCTCTTGAAGAGAAACTTGAATTGGAAGTTTCTATTCCTAGAAAACTTCATGATGAGTGGTAACCTACTATCAAAATCAAGATAAAAAACTATGAATGCAATGCTTTGTGTTATTTGGGTGCTAGTGTTTCCGCGATTCCAAAGTCTTTATGTGATGTTCTAGGCTTTAATGAGATTGATGAGTGCTCTCTTAATTTGCATCTTTCGGATTCTACTGTGAAGAAACCCATGGGAAGGATCAATGATGTTCTGTTATTGCAAATAGGAATTATGTACCCGTGCTTTTCATTGTGCTTGATATTGATTGCAATCCTACATGTCCTATCATTCTTGGTAGACCTTTCCTAAGGACTATTGGTGATGTCATCGATATGAAGGAAGGGAATATTAGATTTCAATTTCCTTTAATGAAGGGCATGGAACATTTCCCTAGAAAGAAAATAAGATTGTCTTATGAATCCATGATGAGGGCTACTTATGGTTTGAGCACCAAAGACGATGATATGTGATTCTATCACCTTATGCCTAGCTAAGGGCGTTAAATAATAGCGCTTGTTGGGAGGCAACCCAATGAATTTGTCTTTGCTTTTTTATTTCTGTTTTGTTGCGTCCACACCATCATAATTCTGTTATGATTGTGTCTTTTGTGTTTCTTTTTGTGTTTGAGCCAAGTAAAACCTTTATGACTAGTTAGGTGATGGTTGTTTGATCCTGCAGGAAAAAGACAGAAACTTTTCGCTCACGAAATTATTTTTCATTTTTATCCAGAAAGAGCTTTTGAGTTGATTCGTTTTGCTTCTCGTTGATATGCCAATTTCCCAAAGTGTCATAATTTTTCAGAATTGTTGAGATACCACAACTATACGAAGTATACAGATTGGTGCAGACTGGTCTGTTTTTTTGACAGATTCTGTTTTTGCTGTGTTGGTTGCTTATTTTGACGAAACTATGGATAGTATCGGGGGGTATTAGCCATGGAAAAGTTGGAATACAGTAATCTAACACCAATATAAATATAAATCAAGTTTTCCACAGTAACCTAAGAGGTCGTAGTTTGTTTTCTTGTCCTAATGATATCACGAGTTTCTGTTTAAGTTTTCTGTTGTGAAGTTTTCAAGTTTTGGGTGATGTTCTCATGGACAAATGGATAAAGAGTGGAAAGAGCTCAAGCTTGGGGATTCCCAAGGCATCACAAGCCAAATTCAAGGACACCAAAAAGCCTAAGCTTGGGGATGCCCCGGGAAGGCATCCCCTCTTTCGTCTTCAATCCATCAGTAACATTACTTCGAGCTATATTTTTATTCACCACATGATATGTGTTTTGCTTGGAGCGTCTTGTATCGTAGGAGTCTTTTCTTTTTGTTGTGTCACAAACATCCTTGCTGCACACCTTTTGAGAGAGACATGCACTCATTGTGAGTTTGCTAGAATACTCTTTGAGTTTTGCTTATATCTTTTGAGCTAGATAAATTTGCTCTAAGTGCTTCACTTAGATCTTTTAGAGCACGATGGTGTCATATTTTGGAGAAATAAGAACTCCCGATATTTTTGAGAGTGATCTCTCTGAGTAACTTGGTAGTTGGCTTGTGCTATGAAATTAGTCCCAAAGGTGATAGGCACCCAAAGAGGATACAGTAAAACTTCCATCTTCATGTGCATTGATTAGAAAGAGAAGTTTGATTCCTCTCAAATAGTTTTGAGACATGGATTTAGTAATATTAAGAGTTATGTTAGTAGGGTGTTGTGAATCTAGAAATAATTGTGTTGAAGTTAGTGATTCCCGTAACATGCACGTATGGTGAACCGCTATGTTAGGAAGTCGGAGCATAATTGATTTATTGATTGTCATCCTTTGTGTTGCGGTCGGGGTCGCGGGATGGTTAACACCTACCAACCCTTCCCCTAGGAGTATGCGTTTTGCACTTTGTTTCGATTACTAATAAAAACTTTCGCAATAAGTATGTGAGTTCTTCATGACTAATGTGAGTCCATGGTATAGATGCACTTTCACCTTTCACCATTGCTAGCCTCTCTAGAGCCGCGCAACTTTCGCCTGTGCACAAACCCACCATATGCCTTCCTCAAAACAGCCACCATACCTACCTACTATGACATTTTCGTAGCCATTCCGAGATATATTGCCATGCAACCCCCACCGTTCCGTCTCATGATATTTGTCGTAACTTTCATATTGTCGTTGCATGATCGTAAGATAGCTAGCAAGATGTTTCAACGTCATACGCCAAGCTAGATCGTTGCACATCCCGGTACACTGCCGGAGGCATTTCCTATAGAGTCCTCATCATTCTAAGCATTGAGCTGTGAGTAAATTAAAGTGTGATGATCATCATTATTAGAGCATTGTCCCATGTGAGGAAATAAAAAAAAAGAGGCCAAAGTTGCCCACAAAAAAAATATAGAGATATGAAAGAGGCCAAAGAGCTCAGACAAAAAATAATAACAAAAACAGAGAGAAAAAGAGAGAAGGGACAATGCTACTATCTTTTCCACACTTGTGCTTCATAATAGCACCATGTTCTTCATGATTGAGAGTCTCTTGTTTTGTCACCACCATATGCTAGTGGGAATCTTCATTATATAACTTGGCTTGTATATTCCAATGATGGGCTTCCTCAAAATTGCCCTAGGTCTTCGTGAGTAAGCAAGTTGGATGCACACCCACTACTTCTCCTTTTGAGCTTTCACATACTTATAGCTCTAAGTGCATCCATTGCATGGTAATCCCTACTCTTTCACACTGATATCTATTAATGGGAATCTCCATAGCCCTTTGATACAACGAGTCGATGTGACCATCTCCTCCTTTTTATCTGACAACCTCCACCACACTCTATTCCACCTATAATGCTATATCCATGGCTGACGTCATGTATTGCGTGAGAGTTGAAAAAGGTTTGAGAAAGTAAGAGTGCAAAAAAAATTACTTGGCCAATACCGGGGTTGTGCATGATTTAAATTCCTTGTGTGGGGATGATGGAGCATAGCCAGACTATATGATTTTGTAGGGATAATTTTCTTTGGCCTTGTTATTTCGAAAGTTCGTGATTACCTTGCTAGTTTGCTTGAAGTATTATTGTTTCCATGTCATTAGAAAATTATTGTTTTTAATCGTACGAATCTGAACATTCATGTCACATGAAATAAGTTACAAAGGACAAATATGCTAGGTAGCATTCCACATCAAAAGTTCAGTCTTTATCACTTCCCTACTCGAGGGCGAGCAAGAGTAAAGCTTGGGGATGCTTGATACGTCTCCAACGTATCTATAATTTTTGCTCGTTCCATGCTATTATCTTGTCAAACTTTGGATGTTTTGTATGCCTTTTATATATTTTTTGGGACTAACTTATTAACTCAGTGCCAAGTGCTAGTTCCTGTTTTTTTCGTGTTTTTGACCCTTTTCAGAGGAGAATATTAAACGGAGTACAAACGGAATAAAACCTCCGAAAATATTTTTCCGGAATAGAAGATACGCAGGGAGCGTGAGAACCAAGGCAGAGGCCACCAGGGGAGGCCACAAGCCCCCTAGGCGCGGCTAGGGGGACCCGTGCCTAGCAGGCTTGTGGTCCCCCTGAGGCTCATCAGCCCTACTTCTTCCGCCTACAAATCCTCAAAAAATTCAAAACAACGGGAGAGATCCACGAAAATACTTTTTCGCCGCCGCAAGCTTCTGTCTTTGCAAGATCCCATCTGGGGCACGTTCTGGTGACCTGACGGAGGGGGGATTCAGATACGGAGGGCTTCTTCATCAACACCATTGCCTCTCCGATGATGCGTGAGTAGTTCACCATAGACCTTCGGGTCAATAGCTAGTAGCTAGATATCTTCCTCTCTCTCTTGGATCTTCAATACAAAGTTCTCCATGATCTTCATGGAGATCTACTCGATGTAATCTTCTTTTGCGGTGTGTTTGTCGAGATCCGATGAATTGTGGATTTATGATCAGATTATCTATGAATCTTATTTGAGTTTCTTATGATCTCTTATATGCATCATTTCATATCCTTGTAATTCTCTTCGAGTTGTGGGTTTTGTTTGGCCAACTTGATCTATGATTCTTGCAATGGGAGAAGTGTTTGGTTTTGGGTTCATACCGTGCGGTGACCTCACCCAGTGAAAGAAGGGGTAGCGAGGCACGCTTCGTGTTGTTGCCATCATGGGTAAAAAGATGGGGTTTATATCTATTGCATGAATTTATCCCTCTACATCATGTCATCTTGCTTAAGGCGTTACTATGTTTGTCATGAACTCAATACACTAGATTCATGCTGGATAGCGTTCGATGTGTGGAGTAATAGTAGTAGATGCAAAAAGTATCGGTCTAGTTGTCTCGGATGTGATGCCTATATGTCTGATCATTGCCTTAGATATCGTCATGACTTTGCGCGGTTCTATCAATTGCTCGACAATAATTCGTTCACCCACCGTAATATTTGCTATCTTGAGAGAAGCCTCTAGTGAACACTAGGCCCCCGGTTCTACTTCACATCATATTTTCAGCCCTACACTTTTACTTTGTTGCACTTTCCGCCTTCGGATCTCACGTTGCAATCAATCGTGAAGGGATTGACAACTCCTTTGTAGCGTTGGGTGCAAGTTTGCTGTTTTTGCGCAGGTACATCGGTGCTTCATCTTGATACTCCTACTGGATTGATACCTTGGTTCTCAAAACTGAGGGAAATACTTATTGCTACTATGCTGCATCACCCTCTCCTCTTCAAGGGAAAAAACCAACGCAAGCTCAAGAGGAAGTAGGGGACTATGTAGCTTCGGAGCCGTTGTAGACGTCCCTTCCCCATGTCGCGCATCCAGCGCGCGAGGTGAAGAAGTGCGTGCACAATAGCCTCCCCACCTTCCGACGCGATACTGCCACGCGTGAATTATGCATAGTAATGGTCAGGCAAGTGGCGTTCGTGGCCGTAAAGGCCGCAGACGTGGCAGGGCCCGCCCCCGCATGCATTGGTTCAGCAGGGCGGTTCCTCGTTCGCCCATGATCATGGGTGATTGGGTGAGAGGGGCGGTGATTTCTGGAGTGAGGGGAGCTAGCCCACCGCGTTTAACCCTATAAATCAGGAAGTTTGCGAGGGGGTTTTGCTCATCCATCAACTCCTGAAACATTCTTCACCCCTAGCTTACATGTGCAGAATCTTCTCTAGTTCCGGGTGGCACTTGCCCCTAACCATGGCTAGGGGACGAGGGAGGCTAGCATCGGCCGCCAGGGCGGCAAGGGGATCCCACTCGGATCATGCCACAACTTCAGGGGCTGCAGCCGCGAAGGGCGGCACGACCGCCCGTGGTGGCGGAGGGGAGAGGAGTCGCGGTCGCCGCAGAGGTCGTGGCCGGGGGAGGAGGAGTGCTGCTCCAGCACCTCTGCCTTGTCCCCCAGGTCCGGCTTCCCCTTCGTGGGGCGGGCACTTGGACGTGATGGCGCTGGAGTTCATCGTGGAACCAGATGGCATCCCTCGGGGCCATTTGCATCTCTCTCGCCCTTTTGCTAGGGCCATGGAGGCCGCCAAGCCTCCTGTCTTGTGGTTGCGGGCGTACGGTTGCTCCCACGGTGCTATGCAGGTGCGGTGGAGTACCCGAAACGCCACTCCATGTTGCTCGGGCGGGGCTGGAAAGCCTTCGCCCGCGCCCATAGCCTCGAGGATGGGAATATCCACCGCTTTAAGCTAGCAAAGGGTAATATCTCGGGGGGTCAAGTCGTAGTACGAGTCCCCTAGCTCTGACTGATTGCCGACCCTGCTGCCGAGGCCTGCTCACGCCTCTCCCCCTCCCGGTGGGGTTACTTTGCTGGAGCCGGCATCAACTCCCCGTCTTTGAGGAGGCGCCATCGCGGGCTCCAACTTCTTCATCCACTCCGGTTGTCGTGTCCTCCGCCCCCGTTCTCCTCCGTGCAGTGCTGGTCTAGTAGAAACCAGCCTCGGTTGTGCCGGGGGTCGTCCTGCTTTTTGTCTTCTTGAACTTCTGTCCGGCGAGCACATCCCTCACCAAAACAAAGTACCATAGGTTACAGTAGCAAAAATCATTCATGTAACATGTCTGAGTTTGTTTCAAACAAATGAATGAAATGTTGTTTCCCTTGCGTTTGATCCTTCCCCCTATATGATACGCCTTTTACATTTTTCAGAAGCTTGCCGGCGTGACTGGTCCTTCCGCTAGTGCTTTGAGGAACAAATCCTTAGCAGGTCGCTTGAGGGGTCGTTACCGGCAAGGCTCCTTGCCGCACTCAGTGCAACCGTTATATCGTCGAGCGCGGGTCAAGGCGAAATAAGGTGTTGTGTAGCCGCTTAGACTGTTGAACAGGTTCGAAACAGTGTGAAGGCGCTCTGTGGCCTTTTAGGTCATTGAACTAGTTCGAAATACAACTAAGGTGCACTGATCCTGACAAGGTTCCATCTACGCGCAGGTTTCTCATACAAGGTTTGGGATCTTCAAGAAAGGAAACAACCTATGTACTCTGAAATCTCATCTGAAATATTTATCACTTATCTGTCGTGTCGCGGCACTTCTCCCCGCGGTGCTTGAGTCCTTTGCCAGGGTCTCAAGTCCCCCACAAGTACGAGACTATACTTTTCTGGCAACTTCCCCTCCCGCAAGGTACTTGCCAACAGTTCTTGACTACCGTATTTTGCGATGACCTGATGTGTCGAGGGGGAAAGCATTTTGGCTGGAGTGCGTGCCTGGGTTCCGGGGCCTGTACGGGCATTCTCGAGGGCTATGAATCACTTCATGGAGGTGCGTCGGCCGGAGTATGCACCAAAGGCCTCGCCAGAGCCCCCAGGCACACCCTCGACAACAGCGCACTGTCCCGAAGCGGCGCGTCAGCCTGATGCCTTCAAGCTCGAGGTCTCCGTCTCTCTAGCCTACGTTCACGCAGCGAGGTTCCCTTGTAGGCGTTAGGAGGACGTGGCGAAGTAGAGCGACCACCATTGTGCCCTTCTTCGAGGGACCGCAGTGTTGCGCGCTACTTCCCAAGATCTGATGCGAAACTTGCTTGAATCCGCGAAAAAGCTCTCAACCACCGCTCCCCTACGTGGCGCGCCAAAGATGTCGGGGAAACCGACACGTATGGGAAACTCAAGGAGTCCCTTGATCGTTCAGCAAGGAGAGATAGGTACATCGTCGAGAGAGGAGCTAGCGGTCAACACCGGCAAGGTCTTTCACCCAGGTTCGGGCCGCTTGGCGCATAACACCCTACTCCTTCTTAGTTTGTATTATGTGCTTACCTTAGGGTGGTTTGCTACAGTAATTTAGTAGGTTATTAGGGAGTCTCCGATCCCAAAAAGTCCAACCCCTGAGAATGAGCCTTGGGCCTCCTTTTATAGGCAAAGGGGTCTCCAACAGTGTGCTCGCGGTTTTCATAGTGAACAGTGTTCACCTCTCTTCTTCACCGGTGGTGTTAGGGGCAGTAAATGCCTTGTCTGACCCCAGACCTGCCGCAAGGTTGTTGCGACACGTACCCAGGTGAATCAACACCTGGGTCTTGTGCTGGCGCATAAAGGATGCGCTGGAGCGGTCAGATTGTGCTAGAAACGGGGGAGGACACGTGGTGAGCGAAAGGTGCTTGCTCGCCTGGAGTCTCTGTCGTACGACTTGGTCACCTTCCTGACAAGGAGCGTGTAAGTGCATCTAGTGCCCCTTAGTGATTTTGGTGGTTTGAAGACTTATAGGTTAAGTATCTAATGTGTTTATAAGTATACACATGATCTTAAGTTATTCAGGAGTTTGAGATATTTGAAGAATATCCACCCCTAAAAATTTATATCTTCAGTTGAAGAAATTGGTCTGAAGCTGAAGAAATGAATCGCGTGGAATCTGCGATGAAATTGATATTCCTCATGAATATACTGATATTGAGAAGTCCCGTGGTTCCTGGAGAAATTCATTCTGAAGAATTTGAAGCGTGAAGATTTACACTTTCTGTTTTACTTTCTTCGCATTTGAGTAATAGGAACACCATACTGTTAAAGGGGGTCAAAGTAACACTATGGAATGGATTTCCTCATGATACTCAACCCAAGCCTAATCCTACCAAAAGCCTCAAGTGAGGAATATGAGTGACATGAGGACTCTCACAGTTGAGGGTTCCGACCGTTTCGATAACCACGCCAAGTCACTGGTCTTATCCACTCCAACGGTCATATTATTTAAGGGCATTAGTGTCAAATCATGTCGGGATGCTCCTAGGCTATAAATAGCCACCCCCCACAACCACTAGCTGGTTGGCTGCTCCGTTAGAAACTGACACTTGTCATAAGAGCAACCCAAATTCCTCAGAGCTTTCCAGAGTAATTCATCAGTGAGGAAATACACCACCCACCGAAACCACAAACCAAACCTTGTGATTGAGCATCACTGAAGAAGTTGTTCCTTTGTGGGACTAAAGCCTTTTACCTTAGAGGATTGTGCATCCTCCAGACGGTTAGGCGTCATGGTCTAGAGCAATCCAGCAGTCAATTGTGGATCGCCGGGTGACCAAGTTTGTGAGGGTTTGGAAGTCTGCCCTGAAGACTTACCACGAGTGTTGGGCGAGGACTGTGTGTCCTTAGCTCAAGGAGAATACGGTAGGGACTGTGTGTCCCGGTTCTGGGTATCCTTTGGTTTCAATACCAAGCCGCTCCAAACCGGATGTACAACTGTCACAGCAGTTGGAACTGGGTCGTCAACAACAGTCTTCACTGAGAAACGGGTTCTAATTCCTCAACTCTTTACTTTCTCTGTATTATGTGTTGATGACTTTCACTGTGACTGTTTGAAGAATCTGCTGAAGACTTTCTCTGAATTTCCTCAACCCCAAATTCTTCACAACAGTTAATCATCATCTGTATTCTGCGTGCCTGCTTACTGTGCAATCTGTTTTCACATTCTTCACTCTGAAATACTGCTGTGTGAACATTTGCACGTCTGATCCTTTACTATTTCCGGTGTAAGTTAGTCATCAGTGAGGAATTTCCTCAAAAGGAATTTCCTCAGTGATGAAATTCTAAAAATCTCCTATTCACCCCCCTCTAGTCGATATAACGCACTTTCAATTGGTATCAGAGCAAGGTACTCCCTTGTTTTGTGTGATTTTGGTTTAACCACCTGGAGTTTTAGTTATGTCGAGTGCAGGCATGTTTAAGGTGACTGCAGCATGTCCTACCTACGAAGGAAAGAACTTTCCCTTCTGGAAGAACAAAATGCAAATGCATCTACAAGTTATTGATAATGATCTCTGGTATATTGTGGAAAATGGCGTCCCCATCATCTCTGCCAGTGTCACTGCGGCTGATGTGAAGAAATTCAAGCAACTCGATTATCAAGCGAAGAATATCATCTGTGGCCATCTGAGCCCTGGACAGTTTGGAAGAGTTAGTGCTTTGGGCTCTGCGAGACTGATCTGGGAGAGACTGTGCAAGGTAAATGAAGGAGTATCGACCCAGCGTGACTCTCGTGTTGATATTCTTCGCAATCTCTTCAATTGCTTCAAAAGACATGACAATGAATGCTGCCAAGACACCTTTGATGGCCTCACTGACATATCAAATGAACTGCAAGCACTGGGAGCTCGAGACATCACTGATCACAAAGTTGTGAAGAAACTGCTGAGATCTTTGGATTCTTCATTTGACACTCTAGTTCTGATGATTCAAGAAAGACCAGACTACAAGATGCTGGATCCAGCTGATATACTTGAAAGGCTAAATACTCATGAATTCCAGCTAGAAGAAAAGAGAGATCTCTATGGACAAAGCTATTCCAGACCACGTGCACTGAAGTCTATGAAAGTGCATGCCATGCCCCTAATTGTCTTTTGGTGTTAATGACAACACATACATAGGAAACTAATCCTATTTGTTGAGTATATCTCAGGACGGCAAGTACTTTAGTAGATTAAGATTTATGTGCCAAAGGTTACCTGGAAAGATTGATGATTTATATTTCGAGAAGGCTCAGGATTAAGAAGAGATGCTGTAGAATAGTCTTTTGAGTTTACTGATATTGAGTATAGGGATCCCGCACTATTAAGAGGGGATCACAGGCTTTGCGATAAACTTGCTCATACCACATCTCTACAACCATATCAAACACCACATAGTGTCCACTGTCTACAATTCAATATATGTCCAATTACCTCGGACATCCGGCTCCCTCCGGACGTCCGAGGGCCGGACGACCGGCTGGCTTTGGAAATCCGTAGCCGGACACCAGTAGTTTGTAATGCCTATATCTCGGAAATCCGGCTTCCTCCGGACGTCCGAGCGCCGGACGTCCGGCGAAGCTCCGGAAATCCGCATGTCAACACCAGTAGTTTGTGTGCACTATATCTCGGAAATCCGGCCCCCTCCGGACGTCCGAGCGCCGGATGTCCGACACACATCGGAAATCCAGAAGCCACCACCAGTAGAAATTGTGTTGTATAACACGGACTTCCGGGCCACTCCGGACGTCCGTAGGCTGATGAATTCAAATATGTTCACGCACATCTACAGGCCTCGGACGACCGACCCATGTCGGACGTCCGGCCCTTGACGAATTCAGAAGAGTTCCAGGCATGACTACAGGTCTCGGATGTCCGACCCTTGTCGGACGTCCGACCCCTCGCAAACGCCCGGACTTCCGACAAGTGTCGGACGTCCGGACCCTGTGTGACTTATTGCACCTCCAACGGCTGGATTTCACTCCACACTATAAATACTCTTCTCCCACCTCGTGAAAGGGTGTTCAACACAGCTAAGACACATCCAAGAACACCTTTCCTCTCACTCACTCGTGTCTACACTAAGTCCTAGATCTCAAGACTTTTTGTGAGTCCTTTAGTGTGTTGTTCCAATCAAAAGCTAGATCGTCTCCCTCTCCTCCTTCCCACCAAAGTGATTTGTGATTTGAGCAAGTTTTGAGCAATCCCCATGATCTTGTTACTCTTGGAGGTTGGAGACTCCTAGGCGGTAGGAGTCTTCGAAGAGGAATCAAACCATTGTGATATCCCCCGGAAAGTTTGTGAAGGTTTGGAAGCCACCTCAAGGCTTACCACTAGTGATTGAGAAACGCCTTCGTGGAGTTATATCAAAGGGAGAATAGGGTGAGCCTTCGTGGCGTTGGTGTGCCTTCGTGGTAACATCTGCCCCTCTAACGGTGATGTAGCTTCCCTCCAAGGAAGTGAACATCGGGATACATCCTTGTCTCTCTCGGAGTTTCCGTTATTCCTAACCCTAACTCTGTACTTGTGTTAATCCTTATTACATACTTGTATTTGCTTATTGTTTACCGCTTGCCTTGCTTCACTCCTAATAGCTTACTCTTTGTCATAGCAATTATTAGGCTTACACTTATATTCCGCACTTTAGCCTAAAATTGCTAAGTAATTGTTAAAATTTGGATTTGTACCTATTCACCCCCCTCTAGGTCCATCTCGATCCTTTTCAATTGGTATCAGAGCCTCGTGCTCTATTTGATGACAATTCCGATTTTGCTTTGTGGAGAGTTGGTATGCAGGATCATCTTAGGTACGCCAATGATGAGATGCTGGACATCCTCGAACATGGGTACAATCCTGTTGATCCAAGATGCCTCACGCCCAGAGAAACTTATGACAAGCATCTCAATGACACTGCGATCATGTGCATAAGAAAAGGAATGAATGACAAGCAACGAAGACCTTACATTCACATCACAAGTGCCAAGGAATTGTGGGACAACATCATAAGGACCAAGACCGGTACCTCCACTCTTCGACTTGCTTAATATGAAATTGCCAAGGGGAAATTACAGAATTTCTGTATGGAAAAGGGTGAATCTCCCAAGCAGCTACTAGAACGGCTCATGACTCTCGCCGCAGACATTGAGTCATGTGACTGTGATAAGACGGAAGATGGTTTCAATCTGACCAAGAGATTCCTTGTGGACAAGTTACTTCACGCTCTTGCTCCATATCACCATCAAATGGTATGGGACATGAAACAGCATCATGCTTTCAAAGAAATGACTCCGGATGACATCATATCCACTTTCCAATTATTTGAAGAGTCAAAGGCAAATGCAACAAAGCACCTAGCCATGCATGGCACTTCAACATCAAAGATCAATGTTGCTTTGAAAGCCAAGCATGAGTATGACGAAGAAGAAAGTGAAGAAGAAGAAGGTGATGATGACTGTCAAGATGGTGATGATGTTGACTCTGATGAAAGCCCATCGTTTGAGGACATTGCTCTCTTTGTGAAGAAGTTCAGTGTAGGAAAGTTCAAGGGAAGATTTCCAAAGAAGAAGGTAAGGAAATGCTATAACTGTGAGGAAACCAACCACTTCTCCAACGACTGCCCTTACGAGAAGAGAGAAGACAAACCAAGGTTTCCAAAGACCTTTGTAAAGAAGAAGTTACCAAACCCTATGAACTCCAAGTCCAAGAGGACAGATGGAAGAGCAATGGTTGCACAAGAAGAATCAGATCCAGAAGATGTTGGTGGAGTTGCCGGAGTAGCGCAAGATACACAGAGTACCTTGAGGCTAGTCAACAAAAGTGGTGATGTTGTTCACTACAACTATATGAAGGACTACAAGGGCAACGCTCCCAAGTGTTTGATGGCAAAGACTGCCATGGGAGATGGGGAAGACCAAAGCTCCCATGATAAGGTTAAGGTAACCCCACGGTTAAACTCTTTCAGTCTAGTTTCTACCCACTCTGATGAGTATCTTGATGCAGAAGATCATTATGAGGATGATGATTTAGATCATCCCATGTTTGCTAAAATGAACAAATTTATGTGCTCTCTTAAAGGAAAGAAGCTCACTATGTTTCGCATACTTATGGAAATGGTGAGTAAGCACACCAATACCATCAAGGAACTCGAAACCCTCGTCACTGAGGAGAAGGAGAGAAATGAACTCCTTGAGCAGAAAGTCCTTTATGAGGAAGCACAAAATGATGCATTATGTTCAAAAGTAGGTGAAAACCATGATAAACATGCTAATGATCTTGCCTCCTTGAAAAAGGCTGAAAATGTGTGCAGAGAATTACTAAATGATAAAGACCGACTTGTGAACTCTCATGCTTCTCTTTCTAAGGACTGTGAGCGTCTATCCTTGTCTCTCAAAGACAAGGAAGAGAAACTCACTGTTCTTACAAAGAGCTTTGAGGCACTTAAGGTCACTTATCTTGACACTCTAGCTAAGGCCTACTCCTCACCTATTATCAATGTTGATACCTGCACTACTAACCCTAGTAGTGAACTTACATCTATCCTTGAGGAAAACTATACGTTAAGGGCACAGCTAGACAGAGGTCTCATGACATGTGCACAAGGACAAAAGACTCTCAATGAGATCTTAAGTCGACACAATGGAGGTGTCGCCAAGAAAGGGCTTGGGTTCAACCCAAGCACTGCCAAGAAAAGTGCATCTCCTCTGAAGTGTACCACTCCTCTTAAGGAAATATTTGTACCAGAGGGAGACACGGAGAAAGGTAAGATTGTGAGTGGATCGGCCACTAGGGGTCCGTCTACTCACAACAAGACAACCGAATTCATGCCTCCATCCTATGTACTACGGAAATCAAAGGAAGGAGAAGTTTATGCTAAATTTGTTGGTCCCCGTAATGCATTTCGATTCTATGCCATTTGGGTCCCTAAAAATCTTGTAACTAATGTGAAAGGCCCCATGACAAAATGGGTACCTCAAACCAAGTCTTAATTCTTTACAGGCTGTTTTCTCCGGTGGAGCAAAATGGGTGATCGACAGTGGATGCACCAATCATATGACCGGAGATAGTAACTTGCTCTATGACTTCATGCAAGCCATTCGACCATACATGAGCATTGTATTTGGTGGAGGGTCGAAAGGGCGGGTAATTGGGTTGGGCAAGGTGGCAATCACAAATGACATGTCTATTGCAAATGTCATGCTTGTCCAATCTCTTCAATTCATTTACTTTCAGTTCGCCAATTGGCCTCCGTAGGTTATGACACACTATTTGGACTAACGGATGTGAAAGTCTTTAAGAGAGACACTCTTGAAGTGGCTTTTGTTGGAGAGTTGGATGGCAACCTTTACAAGGTTGATTTCTCGAAAGAGAGCACTTTCCATACAACTTGTCTAATGGCCAAGGCCGACATGGGATGGCTGTGGCATCACCGGCTCGCCCATGTTGGCATGAAAAATCTTCAAAATCTCTTAAACGGTAATCAGATTCTTGGACTAACAAATGTATCTTTTAAGAAAGATCGTGTGTGCAGTGCATGCATAGCTAGGAAGCAACATCAATCAAGACATCCACCCAAGAACGTTGTATCCACTTCGAGGCCGTTAGAGCTCCTTCATGTGGATCTATTTGGGCCTCCTTCATGGGCGAGTCTTGGAGGGAAAAAGTATGGTCTAGTCATTGTTGATGATTACTCAAGATATACATGGGTGTTCTTTCTCAAGTCCAAGGATGACACAAAGGTCACTTTCATTGATTTTTCCAAACAAGCCCATCGGAAGTTTGACAAGGACATTAAGGCAGTAAGAAGTGATAATGGCTCTGAGTTCAAGAACTACACCCTAGAAGAATTTCTGAGTGATGAGGGGATTGAACATCAGTACTCCGCACCTTACACTCCCCAACAAAATGGTGTGGCAGAAAGGAAGAACCGGACACTTGTGAAAATGGCAAGGTCCATGTTAGATGAATACAAGTCACCACATAGTTTTTGGGCTGAGGCCGTCAACACAGCATGTCATGCATCAAACCGGCTCTTCCTCCAATTAATATTGGAGTAAACTCCATATGGGCTCCTAACTGGGAACAAGCCCAATGTTAAGTACTTTCGTGTGTTTGGATGCAAATGCTTCATCCTCAACAAACGGGAACGGTTAGGGAAATTTCAATCCAAAACAACTGAAGGGATTTTTGTTGGCTATGGGTCAAACTCTCACGCCTACAGAGTCTACAACAAATCCACTGGATGTGTTATAGAAACCTGTGACGTGACGTTTCATGAATTTAACCGCTCCCATGGGGAGCAAGTTGATCTAAATGTTGCAGGTGAAGAAGACTCCCCACAAGATATCTTAAACATGGGTGTAGGTGCACTTCTGCCTATGGAACAAAGACCCCATGACGATGATGAAGATGATGAGAACATCTCGCATCCTCAAGACAGTTCACTACCCGTACCTCCACAAGATATGAGCACACCCATCATGCCAGTTTTTGAGGATCAAGTGGGAGATGACACTCAAGAACAAGTTGATCTTCAAGAGGTACACCAAAGTATGGGTATGCTTGATGATGAACCGCAACAGGTGCAACGTGAAGAGGAATATCTTCCTCCGCACATAAATGATCCATATGTTGAGGACATTGATGATGGAAACGAAGTTGAACCTCGTGAAACCATGACCTCCATCATGCCACGTGTGGCCGGTCGTGTTGATATTGATCAAATCCTCACAGGCGTATCGGAAGGTAGAGTGACTCGTAAACAATTAACAAACTTTTGTGCTCACTTTTCGTTTGTCTCTAATACCGTGCCACACAGGGTTCAGGATGCACTATGTGACAATGACTGGCTACTTGCTATGCAAGAAGAGCTAAACAGTTTCACACGTAATGAAGTATGGTCATTGGTAGAACGACCAACTGAGGAACATAATGTTATTGGAACTAAATGGATTTTCAAGAACAAGGAAGATGAGAACGGGACTGTTCTACTCAACAAGGCAAGGTTAGTAGCACAAGGGTACTCCCAAGTTGAAGTTTTGGAATTTGGTGAAACTTTCGCCCCTGTTGCTTGTCTTGAGTCCATTCGCATTTTATTGGCCTATGCTGCTTTCAATGGTTTTACCTTGCGTCAAATGGATGTGAAAAGTGATTTTCTTAAGGGTCCTCTACAAGAAGAGGTATATGTATCACAACCACCTGGGTTTGTTGACCCTCATCACAAAGACCATGTATATAAACTTCACAAGGCAGTTTATGGTCTTAAACAAGCACCTCGTGCTTGGTACGATCATCTTAAGAAGTTCCTACTCGATGATGGCTTTGTGGTGGGGGTGATCGATCCCACTCTTTTTACTAAGAGGGAAAATGGTGATTTGATCTTATGCCAAATCTATGTAGATGACATCATTTTTGGTTCTCCTAACATCCATTTGTGCAAGAAGTTTGCGGCCTCCATGACCAAGACCTTTGAGATGTCACTCAACACGGACTTGAAGTTCTTTCTTGGTTTTCAAATACAACAATTTCAAGAAGGGATTTTCTTGTCTCAAACTAAGTATCTCAAGGACATTCCTGAGAAATTTGATATGACAAATGCTAAACCAATGAAGACACCTATGGCCACCGATGTAGTTCTAAATGAAGACTCAAACGGTATTCCTTTTGACCCATCTACTTATCGCTCCATGATTGGTTCGCTGCTTTACCTTTGCGCATCTAGACCGGACATCATGTTAAGTGTAGGAATATGTGCTAGATTTCAAGCTTCCCCTATGGAAAGCCATCACACGGCAGTTAAGCACATTCTTAGATACCTTCTTCACACCCCAAAGTTAGGCTTATGGTACCCTAAGGATGCAAAGTTTGATCTTATTGGGTATTCTGATGCGGATTGGGCCGGTGATAAAGTGGGACGGAAATCCACTTCCGGTGCATGTCAGTTTCTTGGACGCTCGTTGGTAAGTTGGTCCTCGAAGAAGCAGAACTGTGTTTCTCTCTCCACGGCCGAGGCCGAATATATTGCAGCCGCAAGCTGTGCTACTCAATTGCTATGGATGAGGCAAACACTGAAGGATTATGGTATCATGTATCGACACGTTCCTCTTCTCTGTGACAATGAAAGTGCCATAAAGATCTCCGTAAACCCCATTGATCACCCTCGCACAAAACATATTGATATTAGGTATCTTTTCTTGAGAGACCATGTGCAAAAGGGTGACATTGATATTACCCATGTGGGTACCGACATGCACTTAGCCGACATTTTCACCAAGCCACATAGCGTAGCTAGGTTCTGTCAACTTAGGCGTGAACTTGGTATCTTGGAGGTTGACAATATATCTTGAAATCTTGCACACATACATACACTCACATTATGGTTGTGTCTTGATGTGCGCATATATTTAGGGGGAGTGCGTAGTAATTCTATGTGTTTTTAAGCTTACAACGTACGCACAGATCATTTCATGCATGTAATGCTTCTAGGAAAACAGTGCTCATAGTTTGTCTTATATATATATATATACCATGAAAGTCATCATCATCAAAACACTCCCCTCCTCTATCTCTCGGACGTCCGGCTCATCTCGGACGTCCGGTGCCAGAACATCCTCCGGACGTCCGACCGCCGAACGTCCGACGCCTCTCGGACGTCCGACGCCTCGGGGCCCCTATATAAAGTTGGGCGCGGGGCTGGGCCTTTTGCCCTAATCCCCAGCGCCCCTTCTTCCTCTACTACCACTCGCCGCACTGCTGCACGGGCCGCCACCCCTTCATCTAGCTCCGCTTCTCTCGGTCGCATTGCCAAATTCCTTGGCAAAGCTCACTCTGCTTTGATGAAGGCTATCTCCTTTCAGTGTGGTCAAACCCATGATGTGGTTTCCCGCTTAGTATCCTCTCATAATGCCCTCAAGGCTCTTCTGAGAGCCTCGGGCGATCTTACTGTGAGTGATGATGAGGCCCCTCCTGCTGCTCCTTCCATTGATTTTGGCTTCCCTTCTGGTCCTGAGTGGTCTGAGTTCTTTGACGAGGCTGGGAGCAGTGGTTTGGCTGATGATGCTGATGATGATGGTGATGAGCTCTGAGTTTGGTTGGTGCTATTGATGGCTCCCTTTTTGGTACTTGCTGTCAAAGGGGGAGTAATGTATCGTAGTTAAAATTTTATTCTCGTCATTTTTAGTCTTTGGAGATTTAATGTAATGGATAAAACTCATGTATGGCTACTTATGAATGGTTGTGATTTGCTATGTTATCATCATAGACTATTATATCTTGCTCATTTATTACTATGATGATCTATTATCCTTCCATGTTTGACCCATTTGGAGCTTTTATTTCTTTATCATGCATATCCTAAGGGGGAGCTCCGTACTAAATATCTCCTAGACTATAATGTATGGTTAATTTTTTTTAAGACCTATGTATATGTTGTCATTAACTACCAAACAGGGGGAGATTGAAATTGCATGCTATGCCCCTAATTGTCTTTTGGTGTTAATGACAACAAATACATAGGAAACTAATCCTATTTGTTGAGTATATCTCAGGACGGCAAGTACTTTAGTAGATTAAGATTTATGTGCCAAAGGTTACCTGGAAAGATTGATGATTTATATTTCGAGAAGGCTCAGGATTAAGAAGAGATGCTGTAGAATAGTCTTTTGAGTTTACTGATATTGAGTATAGGGATCCCGCACTATTAAGAGGGGATCATAGGCTTTGCGATAAACTTGCTCATACCACATCTCTACAACCATATCAAACACCACATACTGTCCACTGTCTACAATTCAATATATGTCCAATTACCTCGGACATCCGGCTCCCTCCGGACGTCCGAGGGCCGGACGACCGGCTGGCTTCGGAAATCCGCAGCCGGACACCAGTAGTTTGTAATGCCTATATCTCGGAAATCCGGCTTCCTCCGGACGCCCGAGCGCCGGACGTCCGGCCAAGATCCGGAAATCCGCATGTCAACACCAGTAGTTTGTGTGCACTATATCTCGGAAATCCGGCCCCCCTCCAGACGTCCGAGCGCCGGATGTCCGACACACATCGGAAATCCGGAAGCCACCACCAGTAGAAATTGTGCTGTATAACACGGACTTCCGGGCCACTCCGTACGTCCGTAGGCTGATGAATTCAAATATGTTCAGGCACATCTACAGGCCTCGGACGACCGAGCCATGTCGGACGTCCGGCCGCTGATGAATTCAGAAGAGTTCCAGGCATGACTACAGGTCTCGGACGTCCGACCCCTGTCGGACGTCCGACCCCTCGTGGACGCCCGGACTTCCGACAAGTGTCGGACGTCCAGACCCTGTGTGACTTATTGCACCTCCAACGGCTGGATTTCACTCCACACTATAAATACTCTTCTCCCACCTCGTGTAAGGGTGTTCAACACAGCGAAGACACATCCAAGAACACCTTTCCTCTCACTCACTCTTGTCTACACTAAGTCCTAGATCTCAAGAGGATTTGTGAGTCCTTTAGAGTATTGTTCCAATCAAAAGATAGATCGTCTCCCTCTCCTCGTTCCCACCAAAGTGATTTGTGATTTGAGCAAGTTTTGAGCAATCCCTAGTGGAGTTATCTCAAAGGGAGAATAGGGTGAGCCTTTGTGGCGTTGGTGTGCCTTCCTGGTAACATCCGCCCCTCTAACGGTGACGTAGCTTCCCTCCAAGGAAGTGAACATCGGGATACATCCTTGTCTCTCTCGGAGTTTCGGTTATTCCTAACCCTAACTCTCTACTTGTGTTAATCCTTATTACATACTTGTATTTGCTTATTGTTTACCGCTTGCCTTGCTTCACTCCTAATAGCTTACTCTTTGTCATAGCAATTATTAGGCTTACACTTATATTCCGCACTTTAGCCTAAAATTGCTAAGTAATTGTTAAAATTTGGATTTGTACCTATTCACCCCCCCTCTAGGTCCATCTCGATCCTTTTCAGGCTAGAGGAATTTCCTCATCTGAAGAAGAAGACACAGATGACAGCATTTGTGACCCTGCATAATTTGGACAGGAGCTTGCAATGCTTGTGAGGAAATTCCAGAGATTTACACGACGTGGCCAGTTCGGTAAATCATCAAGAAGAGACATGAGGAAATCAGAATCTTCATGTGAGGACTACAAGAAACAAACATGTCACAAGTGCAAGAAATCAGGTCACTACATTGCTGATTGTCCCCGCTGGGTAAAGGAATCAAAGAAGAAGAAATACAAGGATGACAGTTCTGATGACTCGAAGAAGAAGAAGAAATCTTCAAAATCCTCATCTTCAAAGCCCTCATCACAGAAGAAGACTAGTTTCAGAAAGGCTCGGGCACTTATTGGCAAGGAAATGGACTCCGAGGCAGAATCAGAGGAATGTGATGAAGAAGAGGGTTCTGGAGAAGCCTCAGAATCTGGACAGGCTAGTCTTGCACTAGCAACCACTTTCATCAGCAAGTCAATCTTCAATCTTGAAGAAAATGATTGCACCATCCATACTGATGACTATGCTGATGACCTCGCTCCAACCTATTGCTTCATGGCAAAAGGTTCAATGGTATCAAATAATGCCTCCTCCTCTGATTCAAGTGACTGTGAACCTAATGATTATAAGAAACCCAGTTACAGTAAACTTGCTATCATTGCCACTAAACAACAAACTGCTCTGGAAAAGCTTCAAAAATTGCTAGACAAAAGTGATGATCTGTTGAATGATGAAATGAATCTTAACCAAATCCTCACTGATGACATGAAAAGTCTTCAGTCTAGATTCGATAATCTTCAGGATCGTTATGATACACTCCTCACTGATCATGAAAAGCTTTCCTACGAATTTCTTCAAAGGAAGCTTGATCTTGAGAAGCTGAGGATGTCTCATGATGATCTTCGTATGGAAAATGATTCATTACTAGCTCAATAGATCAGTGCTAGTCAAGTTGAATTTATTCCTCCATGTCTTAAATGCATTGAACGCGAAACTGCTAATTCCTCACCAGAATCATCAAATGCTACCATTGCTACAAATTCTTCAACTGCACCTATTGTGTCTATTTCCTCACATGAGGAAAACACAAATGTTACTGTTGAAAATGCAGGGTTGAAGGAATTGTACGTGACATGCATGTACAAAAGCCTCAAAGGACATCAAACCCTTTGTGATGTGCTCAAAAAGCAGATCTTGAACAGGAACCCGAGGAAAGAAGGAATTGCCTTTGAGAGGAAATTAAATGCTGATGGATCTTATTGGAAACCCGAGCAGTATCCCAAAACCTCATGGGTTGCTGCTACTGGGCCTCCTTTTGATCCATCTAATCTAACTGGCTTCTCAAGTGAATTATCCTATTCCTCGGATGAGTCATTTGATTCCAACTATAAACTGGTCAAAAATCAATCTGGTGAAGTATTTGCTCGATATGTTGGAACTAACTGCAGGAATGGCCCTCCAATGAGGAAAATCTGGGTTCCCAAAAGTTGTCTTGAAAATCTTCAGGTGAATGTCCTCATGACACCACCACTGAAGAATCTAAACCCTAGATCAAATTCCTTAGGAGGACCAAAGTCTTCAAGAGGATCAAAGTCCTCAACTGGTCAAAACTATGCTTGTACCCGTGCTTATGCGTCTAACATGCAGGGAAACTACATGGAATATGAATATGAGCGTTACTCCTCAAATCATTATGTTCATAAATCCTCAAACCAGTTCTCTGCATATTCATATGAGTACTTTAATCCCCCTACTGTTAAGAGAAGTGCATTAGCTTCAATGCCACCTTTCTCATATGGTGCTCGCAGGATGATGAACGCTTTGTCACCCCTTCAGATGTGGGTGGTGAAGATATCGAACTAATCACTTCTGCAGGTCAGGTCTCCAGATGAAAATCATCATCTGAAGAATTTGCTGGAGACCTGAGGAAATGCTTGACAGGACGCAAGCTAATGATTGATGAAATAGAAATATTTCACACATCCTTACATTTATGTTATGATGAAATTACTGATCTGATGAAATTAGTATCATATTCTTCAAATTTGAAGCATACGAGATGTTAAGCTGTACTAATTCATCTGCAGGATGACAAACCCAAAAATACTGAGTGGGTTCTCGATAGTGGCTACACACATCACATGACTGGTGATAAAAGCTTACTGATGAATATGCCACTAACTCCATCACCTCTGAAGCAAATCACATATGCTGACAAACTTAAAAGCAAGGTATTGGGACTTTGCAAAGTAGCTATTTCCAAGGATAGACATATGGACAAAGTGATGCTTGTTGAATCCCTTGGTTTTAACCTCATGTCAGTCTCGATGCTTTGTGATCTTGATATGATTGTTCTCTTTGGTAGATATAGATGTGTAGTCATCATGGAATCTGACAGGTCCAAAGTCTTCGAAGGTGTAAGCAGAGGGGATTTGTACATTATTGATTTCTCTACAGGTCCTCAACCAGCCACTTGCTTACTAGCAAAAACCTTAGAAGGATGGCTGTGGCACCGAAGGCTAGGTCAGGTAGGCATGAGGAATTTGCACACGCTTGCAAAGAAGAAGCACGTCATCGACATCGAATCAGTCAAATTCCTCAAGGATCATCTCTGCGGTGCTTGTGAATCTGGGAAAATGACCAGATCCAAGCATCCCTCTAAAACCATCATGACCACTACACGTCCATTCGAATTGCTTCATATGGATTTATTTGGACCTACTCACTATGCCACACTAACCAATGCAGCATCTCTATATGGCTTCGTCATAGTTGATGATTATTCCAGATACACTTGGGTGCATATTATAGTGTACAAAACTGAAGTGCAGGAAATCTTCAAACGATTTTCTTCAAGGGCCTCGACGAACTTTGGCATCAAGATCAAACATATCAGGAGTGCTAATGGAACCGAGCTCAAAAACACTGGTCTTGATGATTATCTTGATGAACTTGGTATTACTCACGAATTGTCTGCTCCTTATACTCCTCAGCAGAATGGTGTCGTCGAAAGGAAGAACAGGACTCTGGTTGAAATGGCGAGAACCATGCTTGAAGAATATCAGACTCCTCGTCGCTTTTGGCCTGAAGCAATCAACACTGCATGCCATATCATCAACAGGGTATATCTTCACAAATTCCTCAAGAAAACCTCATATGAACTCCTCACTAGCAAGAGACCCAATGTAAGTTATTTCAAAGTCTTCGGTGCAAAATGCTGGATTAGATATCCTCACTATAGCTCAAAATTTGCACCTAAGGCACATGAAGGTTTTATGCTCGGTTATGGAAAGGACTCGCACACCTACAGAGTCTTCAACAACTATCACAACAAAGTTGTTGAGACTGTAGATGCGCGGTTCGATGAAACTAACGGCTCGCAAAGAGAGCAATTGCCTTCTGATCCAGATAAGCCGTCTCCTGAGGAAGCAATAAAGCTTAAGCCTACTGAAGACATTGTCCCCACTGAGGAAATTGGTGAAGAAACGATCCCCATCATTCATAAAAACCAAGAAGATGCTCCTGAGGAAATTGCAACAGCACCACTTCCTCAGCCCAGACAAAATCCTCAACCAGCTCATCCGAGGATTGCCAACGAAGTAGAACTTGACAAAATCCTCAACGACATCAACGCGCCAGGTCCTCTCACTCGCTCGAAAGCTTCACATTTAGTTAACTTTTGTGGGCATTTTTCCTTTGTATCCATCACAGAACCCTCAAAAGTTGCTGAGGCTTTTCTGGAACCGGAGTGGATCCAAGCTATGCAAGACGAACTTCTTCAATTCAAGCTGACTGACGTATGGGAGCTCGTCAAACGACCAGATCCTCGCAAGCACAACATCATCAGCACGAAGTGGATTTTCCGAAACAAGCAAGATGAGGACGGTCAAGTGGTGAGGAACAAGGCACGACTTGTAGCCCAAGGCTACACCCAGGTTGAAGGAATAGATTTTGATGAAACTTTTGCACCTGTTGCTAGACTTGAAGCTATTCGAATACTACTTGCTTATGCTAATCATCATAACATCACCTTATATCAAATGGATGTGAAAAGTGCATTCCTCAATGGTAAGCTTGAGGTATTCCCCAGGTTTTGAGGATCCAAAGAATCCAGACAAAGTCTTCAGACTCAAAAAGGCTCTGTATGGCCTCAAGCAAGCCCCTCGGGCATGGTATGATACATTGAAGGAATTCCTCATGAAGAAAGGCTTCAAACCTGGTTCACTCGATCCAACTCTTTTCACTAAATCCTATGATAATGAGCTATTTGTGTGTCAAATATATGTCGATGATATTATATTTGGCTGTACTGACAAAAGATACAGTGATGAATTTTCCTACATGATGAGTGAGGAATATCAGATGTCCATGATGGGGGAGCTGAAATTCTTCTTAGGTCTTCAAATTCGTCAACAAAGAAATGGAATCTTCATATCACAGGAGAAATACCTCAAGGATGTTCTGAGGAAATTCGACATGCACGAATGCAAAGGTGCCAAGACTCCAATGCCTACCAATGGCCACCTCGGCACTGATGAAAATGGTAAAGATTTCAATCAGCAGGTATACTGTTCTATGATTGGCTCCTTATTGTATCTATGTGCATCTAGGCCAGATATAATGCTTAGTGTTTGCATGTGTGCACGTTTTCAAGCAAAACCGAAGGAATTACACCATAAGGCTGTGAAACATATTCTTCGATACTTAGCTCACACACCAACACTAGGATTATGGTATCCCAAGGGCTCCAATCTTCATCTGGTAGGGTATTCTGATTCAGACTATGCCGGTGACCGTGTGCATCGCAAGTCAACTTCTGGCACATGTCATTTCATCGGAAGATCACTAGTTTGTTGGTCCTCAAAGAAGCAGAACTGCGTATCACTCTCCACTGCCGAAGCTGAGTACATTGCTGCTGGTTCTTGTTGTGCTCAGTTGCTATGGATGAAGCAAACCCTCAAGGACTACGGCATCAACATGAAGAATGTACCTCTCTACTGTGACAATGAGAGTGCTATCAAGATTGCATACAACCCACTACAACACTCGAAGACCAAGCACATCCAGATTCATCATCATTTTCTTTGGGACCATGTACTCAAGGGCAATATCCTCATCGACCATGTGAAGACTGATGATCAACTGGCAGATATCTTCACTAAGCCCTTGGATGAGAAAAGGTTTTGCAAGTTGCGGTGTGAGCTAAATATCTTAGAATCTTCAAATGTTTTGTAAAAACATGCACACATCCTAACACTTATGCAAAGTTGATGACTTAGATGTGAAACACATGATGAAACGATTTTCTTCAATTGATGAAGAAAGTCACTCTGAATGTGAAGAAATTAACAAAGAAATTGATTCTCAGGGCCCTACGACAATCGTACGCGGCGTCTGTAATCAACATTCTTATATATTGGGCAACGCCACCGCCCAATGTGAAATTCCTCAAGTTGATTTTCTTCAAATGATCAATTTCCTCACAATGCATTTCTCTTCAAAACAACTGTTCTTCATTGTGATGATCTATCACAAAATCTTCAAAAACACTTGATGACTTTCATTTGCCTAGATAGACTGATATTTCTAGTCCTCAACAACATTCACCTATTGCTATTTCTTCAAGTTGATGTTTCTGCTAAGTGAATGTGATCGGACCCTACTTTCCCTCTATGCTATACTTATCCAGTCTATTCAATTCTTCATATGTGTTCTATTTGAAACTTTGTTCAAAATCCTCACTGCATCCTTGTCAGCTGATGATTTTGTAACGAAAATACTCAAATCTTCAAGAATTGTTTCTTTAAAGACACAGTAACTGAACCCCCACTTCCCACGATCGGATAACCACGATCTCCAATATCTCCACCACATCGTACGGGAGCTACACCTGTCCTGCGGAGACGTACAGGCAGGGGCTATTTGGTCCGACATTTTCGCGCCAAACAGTAACTTTTGGGCTATAAATATGTCCTTATTCCCCTCGGTATCCTCTTCTTCACCTCATCTCTCTCCTGCCACAGCACACTCCACCGAACCCTAGCGCCACCGCTGGTAGTCTCGACGCCGGTGAGGAAGAGCTTCACTGCCTCGACCTCTTCGTCGCCAGAACCACGCCGGAGTCAGACCATCTTCGTCCGCCGCCGCCGTAGACATCCTTTGTCGCCAAGTTAGGGTGCATTGGACACTCGAACGAAGAGCCTCTCCAACACTACTTTCTGTGTTCTTCGTACGCACCTTCCATGGTAAATATATCCCATTTTTACAGCAGATTAGATCTGAAATTTTACATCTTCTATGTGAAATCTGTTTTTCCTCAAGATATGATGCGCACATGATTCCTCAAACACTACCTATCACCACAATCATTGATGAACTATGCTAAACATCTAAGATTATCACGAGATTCCTCAATTGTGCGAATTTTCGGATCTGTACAACTCTGGAACCCAAGAACAGTATGCTTAGGCAAATTCCTCAACCACTGGTTATATTCCTCAAACTGTCAAACTTTTTCATTTTCTTCAAATCTGAGAACGCATATGACCTCTCCAAATTCCTCGCAACTATCATCTGTTCACAGGTACACACATGTCAGCTGATGAATCTCTCGGTTCTCATCACATTAACTCATTTGCAGCGTTTCTGGAAGAAACTCTTATAGGCTCATCAGAATCCTCAAGAGTTCAAAATCATCAGCAAAATCCTCAACTGAAGAAAATGGAGGAAGATAGAAAACAGAAGGGAGGAAAGAAGCTTGAGCTAAACACAGCTATTGATATCCCTGAGGACATTTATTTGCACTATTGCACGCCTGATGAACATGAGACAATGGCCAAGAGAAATATACGGCTGTAGAAGATTGAACGCCGATGGGCGAAGGAATGGAAGGAGTACAGGTTTGTGACTCCCAAATATGCAAAGAAATTCGCTTTGAAGCCTACTGGCAGAAGGGCCCCACTTGAGGATCATCAAGTAGCACATCCATCAAGCCTCAAGACCATTGATGACTATCCAGATGAAAAGGAAAAGCATCTGGCCAAGCTCAAGAGGCAAGCTGAAGCTGCAGTGAGGAAATTCAATGAATCCTCAACTGCTGCCTCCCGTGCTGCTCATTCCTCAGCTGCAGAAACCTCAGGCTTAGAAATTCCTCAAATGCAGTCTGCGCCATCAAAGCCAAAGGCTCCAAAGCCTCAAGAGAAGTCTCCTCAGGCTTCTATCACAAAACCCTCAGCACCAAAACCCTCATTACCAAAACCTTCAACACCAAAACCATCTGCGCCAAAGCCCTCAGCACCAATCTCCTCAGTATCAAAATCCTCAGCTCCAACCCCAAAGCCTCAAGAGAAACCAGTAGCGAAGCATGTCTTGAAGCCTACGACCCCAGCTCCAGCTCCTCACTCCCAGCTGCAACTAGCTCGGAGACAAAGTCTTCAACACCTCTCGTGAAGACTTTGACAACAGCTGAACGTGCACCTCTGCCCAGCCCCAGCAAAATCATCGCAGTCCCATCTGCATCATAGAGAAGTGTTGAATATGATGATGAAACCCTGCAAGCCATCATCAGAAACAAGCAAGAAAGGGTAGCACAAGCATCAGGCAGTGCTATTCCTCTGGACATGGACCCCGAAGGTCCTCCTTGACTACATCAATATCTGGTATGAAGACCCAAACACTCCCATTGATGATTTGAAACTTCCTCCTGGCATCAGCCACATGGTGGCCACCTTCATAAATGAAGCCAAGTGGAAAGAACAGCAGGCCAGGCAGGCAAAGGTTGCAAAGGCCAAAAAGGAGAAATTCCTCAGGCATAATCTCCTCAAACTGACTCCTGATGCACTGGTGTCAACCCAGGCAGAGCTGCAAGTATTGACTGACAAGTATGACAAGCTGTCAGATCGCAAGAGCATCAAGAGGAATTTCATCAAGCTAGCCACTAGTGTTGTTGATGACTACAACAAGAGAACCGCACCCCCAGCACCAACTCCTCAGCCCTTGGTTGAGCAGTCAGCAGATGCATCTCCCGATGAGGAGGAAACTCCTCAAGCTGAGGAAGAACACCAAGAGCGCCGTGTTGATGAACCGGCCATTGAAGAAATCATCACGAAAACTGCAACTGATGAAATTGCAACCATTGATGAGACTGCTCCTAATCCAGCTGCTTCATCAAAGGAGGCTGGTGACTCTGTTCCAGCTGGTTCCTCACTACCAGTTGAAGAATCTGAAGAAAGAATACCTTCACCAAAAGCTTCAAAGGTGAAGAAGATAATTCCGTCTGCATCAGACGTGAAGAAAACAAGGGCTGCTCAAAAGGAAGCCAAGAAGAGAAAAGCCTCCTCGGCAGTAGAAGAGACAGAGGCAAAGCGCCTCAAAGAAACTGAAGAAGCTGCTCCTCTGGACCCAGTGCCTCTCAATGTCGCCCCTTCCTATGAGATGGTCGTCATTGATGACCCAGCTAAAAGGGCAGATGAGGAAATGAAGGATGTCGCCTCTGAGGAACACACTGATGAGGAAATCCAGATTGATGACAGTCCACAACCTCTTATTCCTCAAAAAGAGACTGCTCAAGCATGAGCTGCACTAGTTGATGAAATTGCTTCTGCCACAAAGCCAGATGAGGAAAAACAAGCTGAAAATCCTCATGCTGATGAAAATGAACATTCTGAGCAGACTCCTCAAGATGAGGAACATGTTGTCCCAACTCCTCCAAATGAGAAAGAAGCAGAAATTCCTCAGCCTGAAGCTTAGTCAGAGAAAGCACCATCTCCTCAGCATGAAGTACCAGCTAATGAAATTCCTCAACTTGAGGAAAATGCTGAAGAAAATGTACCCGCCCAAGACAATGACTTCATTGTGCTCAACCCAGAGACTGCCATTGTTGTCTCCTCCCCCATTCCTCAGCAAAATCTTCAGCCAGTTCAGCGCCAGCCATTCTCCAAGCGTCCAAAGTTTCAGAAAGAAGATTTCTTTGAAGAACGCATGTATTTCATCGGAGAGAACCCTTATGACAAGCCTCAAATGAGGCATGTGAAGTTTTGGACAAGGACTCAGACGAACTACTATTCCTCTGTGCTCTGTGGACGCAACAAGATATTCCAGCACAGGCACATTCCTCATGTTGAGCTTGAAGCAATACCTTGCATGGAACCAGTCCTCAGTGAACTCCATGATGCAGGTTTGCTCCCCATGTGCTCAGACATATCAGATTGGAATAGTGAGCTTATTCTTTAGTTCTATGCCACTCTTCACATATCTGGCAACGCTGACGACATCAACACTTGGGTGTTCGACTGGATGTCCCAAAATACTCACTACAAAGCTCCTGCTTCTGAACTCCTCAGAGAACTGCCCGTACCAATTCCCTCAGATGGGGCAGTGAAGCTTTATGGTGAGCGTGAGCTGCCAAATGATATGATGGAAGTCCTCATGAAGCCTTTGGTTGTAGGCAAACCCTCAAGAACAACCTTCCTCGTCCATGAGCTCAAGTACACACCCCGGTCTGTCTACAGAATCCTCTGCAGTGTGCTCGCACCAATCAAAGGCCAGGACGATGAAGAAGATGTTGTAGGCCTCATGAAGAATATCCTCTTCAACATCATTCACGGTATTCCTATTAATATCCATGATTTCTTCTTGAGGACTTTGGCCGACAATGCCATGTGCCCCTATGATCACAAGATATATGCCCCGTGGATCATGAGATTCATCAGGACAAGGACATGCATCAACTTTCACGCTGATTGTCAAAACCATGTTGGTTATATGCCTCCTATTCGGGTCAACAAGAAGACTTTTGAACCCATTGAAGGAAAAGGAAAATCTGTGATTGAAGAAGGCAGCAGGCCCCTTGATGGCCAGTTCAGAGAACCAGAAGCGTATTCTTCATGGGACGATACTGAGACTCGTCCCGCAAGCCCAGTTCCTCCTCGCGTGCTGAACACCAGAGAGCTCCTCCTCAGTCTTCACCAGAAGGTGGATCGCAACCACAAATGGGTCAAACGCCAGTTTGGTGTCATTGTGAAAACCCTCACTGAAACACAAAATTCTATGAAGATTAACCATCACTATCTACATGAGGTTTTCGATCGCACCTGGGCTAACTTGCACATCTGAAGACTCAGACTGAGCTTGAAGAAATGGACTTTGAGCGAGACTTTGACTGGTCGTGGCCTCCCAAGAGGAAGTTCAGGCCCATTCCAGTGCCAGATCTTGAAGACAACTCCTTTTCTTCATTCCGCACCGCTGAATTTGATGAGGAACAACTCGACACAACAACCGGCCCAAGGAAGAAGACTACCCCCAAGATATGAAGTCTTCACGGGTGTTAGTCCTCAGTCTGTCCCTTTTTGTCACTTGATGACAAAGGGGAAGAAACTCGAGAGTCAGTCTTCAAGAGGGATATATTTGGGGCCTATGAACTATATTTAAGTCACAAACTCTTGGCTCTTCTGATGTTTTTATGTAATGAGTTGTAACTTAAGCCCGATGGTACTCTGACGCTTTTGAACGTTTTTCTTCGCATGCTTATTCCTCACAGTTTTAATGCACGCATGCTGGAATTCGTCAGATACCATTTGCCATCATGCATCTTCATTTTCTTCATATGATATGTTATATGTATGCATGATTTACAAGACTCAGGGGGAGATCTCCATGATATGCACATCTTCAGGGGGAGTCTCTCTGAATCTTGTTTTCATATTCCTCAAATGAGTATTTACACTTCATATTTTTAATACCTATTGAAGACATAACCTAATTGTCACCGACCACCAAAAAGGGGGAGATTGTAAGTGCATCTAGTGCCCCTTAGTGATTTTGGTGGTTTGAAGACTTATAGGTTAAGTATCTAATGTGTTTATAAGTGTACACAGGATCTATAAGTCATTGAGGAGTTTGAGATATTTGAAGAATACCGACCCCTAAAAATGCATATCTTCAGTTGAAGAAATTGGTCTTAAGCTGAAGAAATGAATCGCGAGGAATCGGTGATGAAATTGATATTCCTCATGAAGATACTGATATTGATAAGTCTGGTGGTTCCTGAAGAAATTCATTTTGAGGAATTTGAAGCGTGAAGATTTACACTTTCTGTTTTACTTTCTTCGCATTTGAGTAATAGGAACACCGTACTGTTAAAGGGGGTCAAAGTAACACTATGGAATGGATTTCCTCATGATGCTCAACCCAAGCCTAATCCTACCAAATGCCTCAAGTGAGGAATATGAGTGACAAGAGGACTCTCACAGTTGAGGGTTCCGACCGTTTCGATAACCACCCCAAGTCACTGGTCTTATCCACTCCAACGGTCATATTATTTAAGGGCATTAGTGTCAAATCATGTCGGGATGCTCCCAGGCTATAAATAGCCACCCCCACAACCACTAGCTGGTTGGCTACTCCGTTAGAAACTGACACTTGTCATAAGAGCAACCCAAATTCCTCAGAGCTTTTGAGAGTAATTCATTAGTGAGGAAATACACCACCCACCGAAACCACAAACCAAACCTAGTGATTGAGCATCACTGAAGAAGTTGTTCCTGTGTGGGACTAAAGCCTTTTACCTTTGAGGACTATGCATCCTCCAGATGGTTAGGCGTCATGGTCTAGAGCAATCCAACAGTCAATTGTGGATCGTCGGGTGACCAAGTTTGTGAGGGTTTGGATGTCTGCCCTGAAGACTTACCACGAGTGTTGGGCGAGGACTGTGTGTCCTTAGCTCAAGGAGAATACGGTAGGGACTCTGTGTCCTCGGACTGGGTGTCCTTTGGTTTCAATACCAAGCCGCTCCAAACCAGATGTACAACTGTCACAGTAGTTGGAACTGGGTCATCAACAACAGTCTTCACTGAGAAACGGGTTCTAATTCCTCAACTCTTTACTTTCTCTGTATTATGTTTTGATGACTTTCACTGTGACTGTTTGAATAATGTGCTGAGGACTTCCTCTGAATTTCCTCAACCCCAAATTCTTCACAATAGTTAATCATCATCTGTATTCTGCGTGCCTCCTTACTGTGCAATCTGTTTTCACATTCTTCACTCTTAAATACTGTTGTGTGAACGTTTGCACGTCTGATCCTTTACTTTTTCCGCTGTAAGTTAGTCATCAGTGAGGAATTTCCTCAAAAGGAATTTCCTCAGTGATGAAATTCTAAAAATCTCCTATTCACCCCCCTCTAGTCGATATAACGCACTTTCCGAGCGCTTGCCGGGGGCTGGAATAATTTCTCGGCAAGGAGGGCTTCTCAGGGGCCTGTCCAGTCTGTGTGAGCCTTCTTGGCAAGGGAGGCTTGCCAGGGTCTTTCTAATCTTGGGGAGTCTTTCCGGCAAAGTGGGCTTGTTGGGGCCTTGTGAATCTTCCCAGCAAGGGGGTCTTGCCAGGGCCTTGCATCTGGAGCCCTTGTACTCCACGCCCGTGGAGAGAGGGAAGGGCGTGGCCTTGGTGGGTCTTGAATTGCATTCCTGCACTTCTTCCATGTGTACTGCTGTCTGGGGCGCCGCCGACGCCCGTACACAAGTCTAAGGCACAAGGGACCCTAGTCTCTAGTGCACCAACAGAAATATCTACTATAAATTAGAATATCATCAAAATAGACTACCACAATTCGTCCAATAAAAGCACGTAAAACATCGTTCAGTAATCTCATGAAATTGATAGGTGCATGAGTTAACCTAAAAGGCATGACTTGTTGGAAATATGCCCTACATGCAGTAATAAATTGGTTATTATTATATTTCCTTGTTCATGATAATCGTTTATTATCCATGCTAGAATTGTATTAATTGGAAACTCGAATACATGTGTGGATACATAGACAACACACTGTCTCTAGTGAGCCTCTAGTTGACTATCTCGTTGATCAAAGATGGTCAACGTTTCTTTGCCATATACAAGTGTTGTCACATGATAACGGGATCACATCATTAGGAGAATGATGTGACGGAGAAGACCCAAACTATCAATGTAGCATATCATAGTGTCAGTTTATTGGTACTGTTTTCTGCATGTCAATGAATCTGTTCATATGACCATGAGATCATGCAACAACCGGACACCGAAGTAATACCTTGTGTGTACCAAACGTCGCAACATTACTGGGTGACTATAAACCTGCTCTACAGGTATCTCCGAAGGTGTTTGTTGTGTTGGCGTGAATCAAGACTGTGATTTGTCACTCCGTGTGACGGAGAGGTACCTCAGGGCCCACTCGGTAATACAACAACACAACAAGCCTTGCAAGCAATGTGACTAAAGAGTTAGTCACAGGATCTTGTATTACGAAACGAGCAAAGAGACATCTCGGTAATGAGATTGAACTAGGTATGGAGATACCCACGATCAAATCTCGGGAAAGTAACATACCGAAGGATAAAGGGAACAACATATGGGATTAACTGAATCCTTAACATAGAGGTTCAGCCAATAAATATCTTCATATAATATGTAGGAGCCAATATGGGCATCCAGGTCCCGCTATCGGTTATTGACCAGAGAATGTCACACGTCATGTCTACATATTTCTCGAACCATCAGGGTCTGCACACTTAAGGTTCAGTGATGTTTCGATATTATTGAGTTATGTGTATTGGTAACTGAAAGTTGTTCGGAGTCCCAGATGAGAACCCAGGCGTCATGAGGAGTTCTGGAATGGTCCGGAGCTAAAGATTGATATATAGGAAGTCCTATTTTGGTCCCCGGAAAAGTTTCAGGTAGTTCGATAGTGTACCGGGAGTGGTGGGAGTGTACCGGGGACCATCGGGAGGGGTGTCACGCCCCGAGGGGCCTCATGGGCTGTGGTAGGAGACAAACCAGCCCCTAGTGGGATGGCCTAAGCCCCCACTATGGCCTATGAGGTTTGAGTAGAAAAAACACAAGGTGCAAAGAGTTTCCAAGTGGGAAGTAGGAGTCCTAATCCTACTAGGATTGGAGATGGACCCCTCCTCTCCTCCTTGCGGCCAAGCAAAGGGCCATCCCTATGGTGCAGCCTCCTCCCTCCCTCCTCCTATATATACTAGAGGTACTGAGGGTTTTTTGTACACAAAAATCAGCCACGTGCTCCCTCTTCCTCTAGATCGTAGTTCTTCCTCTAGTCTAGTTCGACGGTGATTAGGCGAAGCCCTACTAGATTAGTTCACCTCCACCACCACCATGCCGTCGTGCTGGATAAGTTACCTACCTCTCCTCCCCTCTTGCTGGATCAAGAAGGTGGTGATCTGCATCGAGCTGTATGTGTGCTGAACACGGAGGTGCCGAATGTTCGACACTAGATCGGGATGGATCGTGATGGGATCGCGAGACGGTTCGTGATGAGATCGCATGATAGACTATGATTTGGATCGTGAAGATGCTCCACTACATCAACCGCGTTATATAAGCTTCCGCTTACCGATCTACAAGGGTATGTGGATCCGATCTCCCCTCTCGTATATAATCATCACCATGGATAGGTCTTGCGTTTGCGTAGGAAATTTTTTGTTTCCCATGCGACGTTCCCCAACACTGACATCATGACCTAGGTTCATGCGTAGATGATATCTCGAGTAGAACACAAAAGAGTTTGTGGGCGTTGAGGTTCAAGTTGTAATCTTTTCTTGATTCGGCGGTATTTTCTATCTCGAGTAGAACATACAACTTGTTGCATAAAGATGACTGGTGGGTGTCTGTTTCTTCATCTTTAGTTGAATAGGATTTGGCCGAGGCGGTCCTTGGAGAAGGTCAAATAGAAACTTGCATATCACCATTGTGTCTTTGCGTAAGTAATATGCGATCATACTAGATACCCATAGCAGCCATGTAAAATTTGCAAAAACAAATTACAGGACGTCTAACTTGTTTTTGCAGGGTATGCATGTGATGTGATATGGCCAAAGACATGATATGATATATTGGATGTATGATATGATCATGTTGTAATAGTTAAATATCGACTCGAACGTCGATGCTATGGCAACCGGCATGAGCCATAGGGTTGTCTTTATCGCTAGTAGTAGCTTTAGTAGTAACAACATAGTTAGCGCGACAACCTCGATGTCAGCACAATGATGGAGGTCATGATGATGGAGATCATGGTGTGGCGTCGGTGAAGATGGAGATCATGCTGGTGCTTTGGTGACGTAGATCAAGAAGCACAAGTTCATGTCCATATCATGTTACTTATGATTTGCATGTGATGTTAATACTTTTATGCACCTTGTTTTGCTTAGGACGAAGGTAGCAATATAAGGTGATCCCTAACTAAATTTCAATATAAAATTGTGTTCTCCTCGACTGCGCACCGTTGCAATAGTTTTTCATTTCGAGACACCACGTGATGATCGGGTGTGATAGACTCTACGTTCACATACAACGGGTGCAAAAGAGTTGCACACGCGGAAAACTAGGTTAAACTTGACGAGCCTAGCATGTACAAACAAGGCATCGGAACACAAGAGAACGATAGGTCAGGCAAGAGTCATATAGTGGATATGATCAACTTGGAGATGATCCGACTTGAGTTAGTGAATTTGGATCATGCGACACTCAAATGACTAGAGGGATGTCAATTTGAGTGGGAGTTCTTAAGTAATATGATTCATTGAACTCATTATCATGAACATAGTCAACAGGTCTTTGCAAATTATGTTGTAGCTTGCACTGTAGCTCTACAGTTTTAAATATGTTCCTAGAGAAAATTTAGTTCAAAGATGATAGTAGCAATTATGCGTACTAGGTCCGTAATCTGAGGATTGTCCTCATTGCTGCACAAAAGGCTTATGTTCTTAATGCACCTCTCGGCATGGTAAACCCCGAGCGTCATCTGTAGATGTTGTGAACATCTGACATACACGTTTTTTATGACTACATGATAGTTCAATGCATAATGCTTAAACAACTTAGAATTGAGGCGCTGAAGACGTTTCGAACGTCATGGGACATACTAGATGTTCCAAGAGATGAAATTGGTATTTCAGGCTCGTGCCCGTGTTGACAGGTATGAGACCTCCGACAAGATTCTTTGTCTACAAAGTAAGGGAGAAAAGCTCAATAATTGAGAATGTGCTCAAATTGTCTGAGCGCTACAATCACTTGAATCGAGTAGGAGTTGATCTTCAAGATAAGATAGTGATTGACATAGTTCTCCAAAGTCACTGCCACCAAGCTACACAACTTCGTGATGAACTATAACATATCAGGGATAGAGATGATGATCCTTGAGCTATTAGCGATGTTTGACATCGCGAAGGTAGAAATCAAGTAGGGGCATCAAGTGTCGATGGTTAATAAAACCACTAGTTTCAAGAAGGGAAACGGTAAGAAGGGATACTTCATGAAAGGCAAACCAGTTGCCGCTCTAGTGAAGAAATCATAGGTTAAACTCAAACCCGAGACTAAGTGCTTCAATTATGAGGGGAACGGTCACTAAAGAGGAACTACCCTAGTTACTTGGTAGATGAGAAGGTTGTCAAAGTCGACAGAAGTATATTGGATATACATGATATTTATGTGTACTTTACTAGTACACCTGGTAGCACCAGGGTATTAGATACCGGTTTGGTTGCTTTGTGTTAGTAACTCGAAATAAAAGCTACGGAATAAACGGATACTAGCAAGGGTGAGGTGATGATGTGTGTTGGAAGAAATTTCAAGGTTGATGTGATCAAACATCACACACTCCCTCTACCATCGGGATTAGTGTTGAACCTAAATAATTGTTATTTGGCGTTTGCGTTGAGCATGAACATGATTAGATTATGTTTATTGCAATACGACTATTCATTTAAAGAGAATAATGGTTATTCTATTTGCTTGAATAAATGCACTCAATGGTCTATTGGATGTCGATCGTAGTGATACATATGTTCATGATATTGATGCCAAAAGATACAAAGTAGTAATGATAATACCACTTACTTGCGCACTGCTGCTTGAGTCATATTGGTATAAAACGCATGAAGAAGCTCCATAGTGATGGATCTTTGGACTCACTCGTTTTTCGTTTGAGACATGCGAACTTTGCCTATTGGTGTAAACGCATGAAGAAACTCCATGCAGATGGATCGTTTGGACTCACTTGATTTTGAATCACTCAAGACATGCAAATTATGCCACATGGGCAAGATTGTTCAAGGCCTCATTTTCCGGTGAGATGGAACTAGAAAGTAACTTATTGGAAGTAATACATTTTGATGTATGCAGTCCAATGAGTGCTCAGGCACGCAGTGGATATCGTTATGTTCTTACTTCACAGATGATTTGAGTAGATACTGGTATATTTACTTGATTAAACACAAGTCTGAATTATTGAAAGGTTCAAGTAATTTCAGAGTGAAGTTGGACATCGTCGTGACAAGAGGATAAAATGTCTATGATATGATCATAGAGATGAATATATGAGTTGCGAGTTTGGTACACATTTAAGAAAATGGGGAAATTGTTTCACAATGAATGCCACCTCGAACACCATGGTGTGATGGTGTGTCCGAACGTCATAGCCGCACCCTATTGTATATGGTGCATACTATGATGTCTCTTATCAAATTACCACTATAGTTTTTGGATTAGGCATTAAAGACATCCTCATTCACTTTAAATAGTGCACCACATAATTCCGTTGAGATGACACCATATGAACTATGGTTTGGAGAAACCTAAACTGTCGTTTCTTAAAAGTTTGGGGGCTACGAAGCTTATGTGAAAAAGTTTCAGTCTGATAAGCTAGAACCCAAAGCGGATAAATGCATCTTCACAGGATACCCAAAAGAGTTGGGTATATCTCCTATCTCAGATCTGGAAGCAAAGTGTTTCTAGAAATGGGTCCTTTCTCGTGGAAATTTTCTCTCGAAAGAATTGAGTGGGAGGATGGTGGAACTCGATGAGATTGTTAAACTGTCACTTCAACCATTGTATAGCAGGGCGCAGGAAGTTGTTCCTGTGGCGCCAACACCAATTGAAGTGGAAGCTAATGATAGTGATCATGAAGCTTCGGATGAAGTTACTATGAACCTTGTAGGTTGATAAGGTCACGTACTGCTCCACAGTGGTACGGTAACCCTGTCTTGGAGGTCATGTTGTTGGACAACAATGAACCTACGAGCTATGGAGAAGCGATGATGGGCTCGGATTTCGACAAATGGTTGGAGGCCATAAAATCTGAGAGAGGATCCATGTATGAAAACAAAGTGTGTACTTTGGAAGAACTACTTGATGGTCGTAAGGTTGTTAGGTACAGATGGATCTTTAAAAGGAAGACAAACGATGATGGTAAATGTCACCATTAAAAAGCTCGACTTGTTGCAACGATGTTTTCGACAAGTTCAATGAGTTGACTATGATGAGAATTTCTCACTCGTAGCGATGCAAAAAGTCTGTTGGAATTATGATAGGAGTTGCTGCATTATTTATGAAATCTTGTAGATAGGATGTCAAAACACTGTTTCCTCGACGGTTTCCTTGAGGAAAGGTTGTACGTGATGACACCAGAAGGTTTTGTCGATCCTAAGAATGCTAACAAGCATGCAAGCTCCCGCGATCCTTCTATGGCTGGAGCAAGCGTCTCGAAGTTGGAATATACGCTTTGATGAGAAGATCAAAGCTTTTGGGTTTATAGAAATTTTATTAGAAACTTGTATTTCCAAAGAAGTGAGTGGGAGCACTATAGAATTTCTGATTAGCATATGTGGTTGACATAATGTTGATAGGAATGATGTAGAATTTCCGGAAAGCATATAGGGTTGTTTGAAAAGTGTTTTTCAAAGGAAAACCTGGATTAATCTACTTTAACATTGAGCATCAAGATCTATAGAGATAGATCAAGATGCTTGATAAAACTTCCAATGAAATGCATGCCTTGACAATTTTTTTGCAGGAGTTCAAAATAGATCGGCAAAGAAGGAGTTCTTGGCTGTGTTGTAAGGTGTGGATATTGAGTAAGAATCAAAACCCGACAACGGCAGAAGATAGAGAAAGGATGAAGGACATCCCCTATGCCTTAGCCATAGGCTCTATAGTATGCTATGCTCTGTACCGCACCTCATGTGTGCCTTGCCATGAATCTGTCTAGGGGTACTAGAGTGATCCAGGAATGGATCACTGGACAGCGGTCAAAGTTATCCTTAGTAACTAGTGGACTAAGGATTTTTCTCGATTATGGAGGTGATAAAAGAGTTCGTCGTAAAGGGTTACGTCGATGCAAGCTTTGACACTAATCCGGATAACTCTGAGTAGTAAACCGGATTCGTATAGTGGAGTAGTGATTTGGAATAGTCCCAAACTGCTTGTGGTATCATCATCTACAGGATGACATAGAGATTTCTAAAGCACACATGGATCTGAAAGGTTCATACTCGTTGACTAAGAACCTCTCTCACAAGCAAGATATGATCAAACCCCATGGGTCTTAGATTCATTACAATCACATAGTGATGTCAACTAGATTATTGACTCTAGTGCAAGTGGGAGACTGTTGGAAATATGCCATAGACGAAATAATAAATTGGTTATTATTATATTTCCTTGTTCATGATAATCATTTATTATCCATGCTAGAATTGTATTGATTGGAAAATCAAATACATGTGTGGATACATAGACAACACACTGTCCCTAGTGAGCCTCTAGTTGACTAGATCGTTGATTAAAGATGGTCAAGGTTTCCTCGCCATGGACAAGTGTTGTCACTTGATAATGAGATCACATCATTAGGAGAATGATGTGACGAACAAGACCCAAACTACGAATGTAGCATATGATCGTGTCAGTTTATTGCTACTGCTTTCTCCATGTCAATGTATGTGTTCGTATGACCATGAGATCATGCAACTCCCGGACACCGGAGGAATACCTTGTGTGTATCAAATGTCGCAACGTTACTGGGTGACTATAAAGGTGCTCTACATGTATCTTCGAAGGTGTCTGTTGGGTTGGCGTGAATGAAGACTGTGATTTGTCACTCCGTGTGGCGGAGATGTATCTCAGGGCCCACTCGGTAATACAACATCACAACAAGCCTTGCAAGCAATGTGACTAAAGAGTTAGTCACATGATCTTGTATTATAGAACGAGTAAAGAGACTTCCCGGTAACGAGATTGAACTAGGTATGGAGATACCGACGATCGAATCTCGGGAAACTAACATACCGAAGGACAAAGGGAAGAACATATGGGATTAATAGAATCCTTGACATAGAAGTTCAACAGATAAAGATCTTCGTAGAATATGTAGGAGCCTACATGGGCATCCAGGTCCCGCTATTGGTTGTTGACCGAAGAATGTCTCAGGTCATGTCTACATAGTTCTCAAACCCGGAGGGTCTACACACTTAAGGTTCAGTGACGTTTTGATATTATTGTGTTATGTGTGTTGGTAACCGAAAATTGTTCGGAGTCCCGGATGAGATCCCGGAAGTCATGGGGAGCTCCGGAAAGGTCCGCGGGTAAAGATTGATATATAGGAATTCCTGTTTCGGTCACCTGAAAAGTTTCGGGTACTTCGGTAGTGTACGGGGAGTGTCGGGAAGTTACCGGGGACCATCGGGAGAGGTGTCACGCCTTGAGGGGCCTCATGGTCTGTGGGAGGAGACAAACCATCCCCTAGTGGGCTGGCCTAAGCCCCCACTAAGGCCTATGAGGTTTGAGAAAAAAACACAAGGTGGAAAGAGTTTCCAAGTGGGAAGGAGGAGTCCTAATCCTACTAGGATTGGAGGAGGACTCCTCCTCTCCTCCTTGCAGCCAAGCAAAGGGCCATCCCTAGGTCGCAGGCTTCTCCCTCCCTACTCCTATATACACTAGAAGTATTGAGGTTCTTTTGTACACAGAAATCAGCCACGTGCTCCCTCTTCCTCTAGATCATAGTTCTTCCTCTAGTCTAGTTCAGCGGTGCTTAGGTGAAGCCGTGCTGGATTAGTTCACCTCCACCACCACCACACCGCCGTGCTGGACAACTCAACTATCTCTCCGCCCCTCTTGTTGGATCAATAAGGCGGTGATCGTCATCGAGATGTACATGTGGTGAACGCGGAGGTGTCGTCCGTTCGGCACTAGATCGCGATGGATCGTGATTGGATCACGGGATGGTTCGTGATGAGATCGCGGGACGGACTATGATTTCGATCGCGAAGATATTCCACTACATCAACCGTGTTATATACGCTTCCGCTTAGCGATCTACAAGGGTACGCGTATCCGATCTCCCCTCTCGTAGATGATCATCACCATGGATAGGTCTTGTGTGTGCGTAGGAAATTTTTTGGTTTCCCATGCGACGTTCCCCAACATGACTAACCACTCATATAATTCAAAGATACTTTGAAATGCTGTTTTGCATTCATCTCCCAATTTCATACGAACTTGATGGTATCCACTTTGCAAATCAACTCTGGAGAAAATTTTAGAGACACTTAATTCATCAACCATATTATCTAGCCTAGGAATAGAATGATGATAGTGAATAGTAATATTATTAATGCCTCTACAAACAAAACAAATACATGATGTATCACCTTTTTTGTCACTAGAATAATAGGAACACCACAAGGACTAAGGCATTCGCGTATGTAACCTTTGTCGAACAACTCCTATACTAGATGCATGATCTCCTTCATCTCCTAACAATTGGTACGGTATGACGCATGGTTGGGTAGCGATGCACCGGGAATTAAGTCAATATGATCCTCAATCCCTCTAATAGGTAGTAATCTCGGTGGCACGTATTGTCGAAAGACGTCAGAGAACTCCTGGAAGATGTTACTGATAGGAGGGTGCAAAGAGGGAGGCACATCCTTGAATGAAAATAATACCTCTTTGCACACAAATGCATATCAAACCTATGTAGTGAAATCCATTATTAAATTTTATTTTGGATACAACACAAAATGATGGTTTATTAGGATTATTGTGTTGCTCAAATTCCTTTGCCACAATCTGATTTTCACTCATATTTAGCTCCTGTTTTGCTTTACTAGCTCTAGCAATGTCATCTTTACTTTTATCCTTATGACAAGAGTATACTGATTTGTCCTACCATGGTGTACAAATTTTTTATCAAATTGCCATGGTTTACCAAGTAAAACAGAGCATGCTTGCATGGGTACCACATCTCAATCAACATAATCAGAATACGTAGCAATGCTAAAATGCACACGAATAGTATGTGTTACCTTAACATTACCATTGTTGTTAAACCATTGGATGTAATAAGGATGAGCATGTGTTCTAGTGGTGAGAGACAGCTTCTCCACCATCTCCATGCTATCTAAGGTGTTGTAACTCCCTCAATCAATGATGATGCGAACAGAACGTTCCTTCACAACTCCCATTGTATGGAACAAATTATGCCTCTGATTTTGGTCAGTCGGTGTTACCTGCACACACAAAACACGTTGAGCAACCAAACTTTCATACATGTTTTCATAGTAAGGAGCCATGTATTGTGTCTATTTTTTCAGTATAATCTACACCTTGTTCCTCAGTTGCAATACGAGCCAGAGTATCCTCGTCATAATCACTAGCAGAATCATATCCACTATCCTCAGTAATAATCATCACACTCTTGGATGGGCGCTCTCTCGCATAGTAACCTCCACCCTTACAACAATGACATATAACCTCATGTGTTTGCCATGTGTATACAATAGATGAAGAAGAATTGTGTGCTGGCCCGAAAGGTGTGCTCTTGGAGGAGGGTGCGACACGGGCTTGTTTCTTGGTATCTCGGTTGGACTTAGTGGATGAAGTAGGCGGTGTTGCAGCAGGATGTGTGGAAGTAGATGAGGTGTATGGTGTCCATTATGAAGTGTCACATGTAGAAATATTAGTTCCGGCCAAATGTCTATTGATCCTGCACTTCACGTCCAGCTTTGGAAGCAAGATGGAATAAACGAGTGCTAGTGTTATACTCCCTATACTATAAAATAGTCTAAATCATACATTCTTAAGAAGTTGGTTCCAATTACCTCAACATGCAAAGTGTCCACCTCAATGTACCACTAAGCCATGCATTTGAATCATATCTCTCACTAAGCTATATAAAATTTGCCACATAAGTGCTCTCGAAATGCAAAGTGTCCAACTCAGCGTCCCACTAAGCAATGCATTTAAATCTTGTATCCCACTAAGCCTTGCAAAATCCGCCACATAAGCGAGTCATGTGTTCATTTTATGAATTACAATTATTTTTGCATTAGTATATGCATGTAATGCGGTCACATCATAAATTCATGTTAGTCATCCATCACATTTTAAACTATAGTTAAATTTTTTTTATTTTGTTTTTAGAAAACATGTCACACCCTGTTTTTCACCACAAGTATTTTATGTTGCAAAAATCAGAGCTTGTTAAAACTTTTTCAAATAATGTTGTGAGTGCAATGTCAGCCCTTGTTTGAGTGAATGCTTGCTTGTTTGATGACTCAAACCCATGAAAAACTTATTATTTTGCTCTCTTCAAAAACCCTTTTTCCTTTATATCAAGATCACCTTCATCATGTTGGGATACACTACTAGCTCATGAAGCCAAGTGGCACTTCCAACCAAAGTTGGTGATCTGATCCAAATATTATTTTCATTCATTAAAAACATTAATTGGTGATTTAAAATATTATTTTCCTATTTTATATCTATGTCTCTTTCTAAGGCCAGTAATGATATTCCCACAAGGAAAATTGCTTTCCTGCCTTAGAAAATTCTGAGTAAATTCATGGAAGCTCAGAAGGACATATATTTTCCATATATAAGATTTTCAACCCTATTTTATATTAATATTATTTGAGTAAAACCTTGAAAACCATTTCTGTCTGTTTTAGCTTTTTGAGATGTTTCCAAAGGAAATAATCTCAGTAAATTCCCATAAAATTACAGGAGCCCTCCCAAGCCATATTAGGTGCTCACATAAAATCTCACCTTGATCCAAGGTGGGGAAGTGCACCTAATGAGCCCAAAACCCTGTGTGTCCAGAGAAGAGTTGGAACAACTCTACATTGCAAAGTTTCTTCAATAGAGGTGAAACTTTGCAGAGGTGTTTGACAACCCAAATGACGACTCCACACCAAAGATGGGATTTGTGAGACTCTGTTTGGCCACACTTCCTTTGTAAAGGACAGTACTAGTCATTTTGAGGCATTTTCAAGTTTACAAAGCTAAACTTGTTCACTGGAGCTCAAATTTGGTGAAACCCCATGTTTTTACCCCAAGACCAAACCTGTTAAGTTTCATTTCCAGTGGTGGAGTGGAAGCACCCCAAGTCACTGTCGAACACCTACTGACAGGAAGGTAAAAACCCTCCTAGCCACTGTTTACCCAATGGCAAGGCCCCAAACTTGGTGGGTTAGAGCTCCAGAACACCCTGAGCACCCAGTCACCATCAGCCCCTCCCCAACTCCAAGCACAAGTGACAAGAACTTCAATTTGAGCCGCAGGGCAGTACTAGCAACACTAGTGTTCTTTGCTCCCTTGACCAGCTCGAGCTCCCACTAACCCACAACGGCTAGGCACACTCCCAGCAACACTCAGGACATGGAGGACACGTCCCAAGTGCCCCAGAGCATGCCAGCATGCCGTGGCATGCCAGCATGCCGTGGCATGCCAAAACTGTGCTCTGGGCGTCCTGCAGAGACCCTCCAGCAAGGGGACGACGCCCCGGCTGGTCCCAACCTACCCAGTTATGTCCAAACGCTCCCCCGACAACTATTCAGTGCAAAGCTACCCCCAGGGACCCTCTCCCCTCGCGCAAGAGCTCAGGTGATGCGTGCCCGTGCGCGCCCGACGCGGCCGAGCATGCACAGTCGCTGCGGCTCGACCCCACTCGCTTTCCCTCTGTGGCCGATGCACCAGGAGGTCCTAAACCACGTCCCGAACCCGTGGTTTCGCGGCCAGCACCTCACTATGGTCGCACGCGCGCCACGGTGAGTCACCGGCGCGCCCGAGTCGGCTCACCGCCGCTGGCCTATAAATAGGTCACCCCGGCAAACCCAGCACACCCCAGGCAGCTTCAGCACAACCAGTAGACTCCCCCTAGCCACCCAATCAAGCTCGCAGAGCCCCGGTGCTCGAGATCGACCGAGGCCCCTCCGCCTCGGAGCTCCGGTCGATCTCCGGCTACACGTCGGCTCCTGGCTGCCCGACCTCCCATTACACTCCCCTTGAAGCCAGGACCATTTCCCCCAACTTTCCCGAGCGAATCCGTGCCCCTAGCCACTAGTTTGACGCCGACCCGTAACCCTTCCGCCACGGTCACATCGTCGCCAACGACCCAGGCCACCTCCGGTGACGTCCCGACCACGAGCAGGTAGGCGGAGGAACGAGGGATCCATTCCCGCTCCTAGACTGGCCTGAGGACAATAGTAGCCTCGCCGGCGTCCGGCTCCACCTCTCTAGCTGGAGGTAGGAGAAGGACCCGACAGGTGGAGCCCACCTGTCGCTGTCCTGGGGCAGCCAACGCGCGCAGCAGCTGATGCTGACCCTAGGGGCCCGCAGGTCAGGTTTGAACCTGGCCCGCGCGCGCCTGGTGGCCAGGCCGCTGGCTGGGCCGGCTGGATCTCCCCCCTAGCCTTTTTCCTTTTATTTTAATCCAGCAACTTAAATGATTTTTATAAAAATATTTAGCCAGTAGAAAAATATGATTCTTCCACCAGTAATTTTCTAAAAATGTGTAGTAATTGATTCTGTAGTGTTTGACATTTATCAAAAACAGAAACTATTTTGGTATAATAAAATGATATTAAAAGCATTTGTTTGCTTCTGTTTTCTTTTAAATAAATATGCTTAGCTAATAAAAACTATAGGGAACATTTTCAAATTAATGAACTAAATTTATTCAAGCTTTGCAACATTTTTAAAAGCACTTTGTGATCTGTTTTAGTGAGAGCTATTATTTATTTATTCCTTTCTCGATGGTAGAGTTACCGAGTGACGGAGGATCCGGAGCGGAAGACCTCGAAGACCCCGGATACCTAGCTGACCAAGGCAAGAAGCCTTTGACCATGACTTAAGCATATGAAATGATGCATGCTAGAATAGCAAGTACTTTTCGTTGCATGAGATCACAATGTCGGTTCATCGTTGATGAGATGGTACCGAAGGTTTCTTCGAAGCACTTGCATGTTAGTGATGTTATTCATATGGCTCCTCGGAGCACAAGCATGATGAGCTTGACCCTACCATTGCACTGAGCTTGACCCTACCCCTAGAGGGTCATGTTAATACCATGTTGACAAGTAAAGATATAGCATATTATCATAAGCATGATGATGAGTTAAATAAAGAGTTTATGAAAACCCCGTCGGGTGCCACTAATGCCCGAGGGTGATGATGAGTTGGTGATCACTTTTGGTGAAGTGATGCACCGGTGTGTTTGTGTGAGTATGGTTTCGGAAATGGGATTAGATTTATGATGTTTCGACCGTCCCAACCTTACCAGTACGACCACGATACCCCTTTATGGGATGGGGCTTTGTTGATTACTCTGGTCGGTACTAGCAAAGAGCCACATTACTAGTGGCGGGAGTGATCGGTGTCACTCTCGTGATGGGGTCGTGCCAGGTAGGACGACTATGCCATTATTATGAGTTCCACGCACACCGTTGGTCCCTGCATGGTTGATACAGTCCAGAGTCGGTGCTCGTAAGACGTACAACATGTGGGCTGGGTACCAATCAAGTGGACCTCTTTGTCTAGTATCGTCAGGGGAAAGATGATGATCGGGTACTTACCTCGGGTAAACCCGGATGGTTTAGCCCTCATTCATACATTGAGGTTATGACAAGTCCAATGACTTGGCATATAGGGTGAACCCGGTGTGTTCAACCCTTAGCAGATATGTTGGTATCTGTAACCTATTCTTAAAGAGTAATTCTTTAACTTGTTGCATATACCTGATCATTCCACCAAATTGCATTCCACTAAAGATGCACGTTACTGTTATTCTTCACTATAAATGTTCATATCATGGGCTGTTTGCGAGTACATTCAAAGTACTCATTGGCTTGCCATTGGTTATATTATTGACCAGACATGGAAGGACCGGAGTTTGGCGACGAGTACGCCGTCGGAGGCGAACCTGCGATCTAGGATGCTTCCAAGTCAAAATGCCTGTCGGTGTAGGCTTGATGGCATGGGCACTGCTTGGCCCTTACGAGTTTACGCTACTCGATGTATTTGTTTAATTTGGCTTTAGGCCTTGCTCTTGAACCCGACCTTCTGGTTGTTTGATGTAATAATTTCGGTACTTGGATGTAAGACTCTATTATTGAGTATCTGTGTTCAGTGAACATTGATCCTTGGGGTCACTAGGCACGGCGAACTCGACTTGCTAGTCGGGGTCCCCACAGAACTGGTATTAGAGCCATCCTAACTATAGGAAGCCTTAGATAGCATGGACGTTAGCCGAGAACGTTAGAACGCCAGCCTTGCACAAGACTTTTGCACATACAACCTTCTGACTTCTCTCCTATGCCTTGTAGATGGCTGCCGTACCTGAGACGCTTTTGTAGACCGGCTTTCCACTACTCCTGGTGGATTTTCTCGAGAAGTGCCACGTACGTCGCACGCCCAATTTCCTCTACCACGAGCACTGGGTCAACGCTGACACTAAGGAATATCACATGGACGTGATAGTGAAGGATAATGACTCCCCGTCTAGTTGGTTCTTTGAAGGACCACAAATGGGAGAGCTGATGTTGGCAGTGGAGACGGCCGCACGAGAGGCGCTCGTGCATCTCCGCAGCATCCTCCCTGAGATGGCTAATGAGCCTGTCACTCGTCACCTACCTTTCATTAAGGAAGGAGTGGATGGCAATTGGACACTCACTCAGCCACGGAGGATGGGATGCCATTAAGGTTTCATACCTACTTCAGCCTCTCGTCGGACACCCTGATGCACTTCCTGGTTAAGGAATCAGTCAAGCTTTGCCAAGAGATGCATCTAGTCAAGGGCCTGCTCCACACTGAGAAGATGCAGAACCGCAAAGTAAAGAAGGCAGGCGCACATGAAGGGAGGACAGTTGTTGCCACTAGGGGTGGTGTGTTACCCATCCAGGCAGTCCCTATTCGGAGTCGTCGCCTGACAGCGGAAGAGTACACTGAGATCTTCGCCGCCTCGCCAAAGAGACGTCATGATGTGCGGATTCTTTCTTCCACTCCTATAAAGGAAGAAGATGTTGATGAAGACGAGGACAAAGATGAGGATCCTGTTGAGTCCGCCTTTGAGACCGAGCAGTCCGCCGCGTAGGATTTAGCGTAGACAATTAGGAGTACCCCGAGCATAGGGTATCCATGTATCCGTTTTTAATTTGCGTATGTGTGCTTGATGTAAGTCACATATTGCCTTAGGCAGCCTGTAAGTGACTACATCACCTAGTTGTTATGAATGCAATTTCCAGTTTGTCAAAAACCTTGGTTTGAAAACTTGGCACATGCACGTATTGGACCCCCTCTTACTAGGAGCGAATCCTTGTATTCCCGAGCAAGGTGGCATTTTGACCTGTCTGTTTCTATGACGGGATGGTGAACGCAACCCGCAATAGCACCTTTGGCAACCCCGGCGCCGGCTCTTCAGGGACGTCGCAGGGAACCGAAGGAGAAGCTCATGCTGGAGGTCACCACGAGCAGCCTAGAGACCTTCCGCCGCCACCTCCTCCAGAGAACTTGACGATGACTCAGTTCCTTCAAGCTCTTCGGGAGGAGCGTCAAGCCAGCAACGCAGCTATTCAGCAGCTGACTCAAGTCCTGGTGGACAACCCGCCGCGGAATGGGAATAGCTGTGGTCACTCTACTCTTTGCGAGTTCATGCGGACTACGCCCCCCATATTCACGGAGACGACTGAACCACTGGACGCCGATGACTGGATGCGCACCATTGAGGACCTTCTTGCGCTGGTCAAGTGCACCGACGATCATGAGAAGGTCCTTTATGCTTCTCACTGTCTCGGAGGCACCGCCAGGGCATGGTGGGATGGATTCCAGATCATGCGGATTGGGCAAGTCATCACTTGGGTGATGTTCAAGGAAGGATTTCGCGCGGCTCACATTTCACCTAGACTGATGACCATTAAGAAGCGGGAATTCCGAGCCTTGAGGCAGGGCAGTGGAACTGTTAAGGAGTACCTGCAGAAGTTTAACCTCTTGTCGAGGTACGCGCCTGAAGATGTTAACACTGAGGCCGCTAAGGTGGAATGCTTCATGGAAGGGTTACAGGAGTCCCTGCAATACCAGCTGGTGGTTTGCGACTGCCAGACTTTCAGTGAGTTGGTTAACAAGGCGCTTATGCTGGAAGACAAGCGTCGTGCGATGGACGACACCCGCAAGCGCAAACTGATAGGCAGTGGAGGACCCAGTAATGCAAGACCAAGACCATGGCAGTCAGCACCTGCGAAACCCAACTTTCAGCAGCAGCAGTACAAGTATCCGGTGTTCCGCCAGAATTATCAGCCTCAGCAGCAAGCCAAGCCAGTAGTCAACCCGCCGAACAATGGTGGAGTCAAGACCAACCCTCCGGGGCAGGTCACCTGCTTTGGTTGTCGTCAGACTGGGCACTATTCCAGGCAGTGCCCCAACAAGAAGCCCGACGCACCGCGTCCCAATGCACCCAACCTCGGTCAAGGTGCATCAGGAAGGAACCAGGCCCCCCGCAACCAGCAGTTCAATGGCAGGGCCGGATCAATCACATCACTGCAGAAGAGGCGCAGGAAGACCCAGACTGCATTCTGGGTACGTTCCTCGTCAACTCAACTCCACCAACAATGTTCTTTGATTGTGGTGCCTCGCATTCTTTTGTTACTCAAGGGTTTGCGGAGAAGTGTGGTTTAAAACCCACTCTACTCCGTGGGCAGATGGCAATTCAAACCCTGGGAGCAGTATTGAGGACCAACCTGGGGTATAGAAGGGTCGAGATAGTTATCAATGGGACGAGTTTCTTGGCACACCTCATTGTGCTTAAATCGCAAGGTGTACAAGTAATCCTCGGCATGGATTGGTTGGCCAAGCACCAGAGTCTTTTGGACTGTGCCAACAGGGCCATTACCATGACAAACAACCAAGGAGTCAAGGTCAAGTTTGTCTCTGAGCCAGTATCGGCTCAAGTGCCTCGAGTCAACAGTCTATCCGAGGTAGAGCTTGATCAAGTGCCTGTAGTCTGTGAATACCCGGACGTCTTTCCTGACGAGCTACCCGTAATGCCTCCTAACCGAGACATCGAGTTCATCATTGAGCTCATGCCCGGATCTAGGCCTATATATAAAAAGCCTTACAGGATGGGTTCCGAAGAGCTGGCAGAGCTGAAGAAGCAGCTGGATGAGCAACTCAGGAAAGGGTTCATCCGTCCGAGTGCATCACCTTGGGGATCACTTGTTCTATTTGTTTCAAAGAAGGATGGTACCATTCGACTCTGCGTCGATTACCGTTCTCTTAATGAAGTCACAATTAAGAACAAGTACCCGCTCCCCAAGATCGAAGACCTGTTTGAGCAGTTAAACAGGGCCAGGGTATTTTCCAAGATCGATATTCGATCGGGATATTACCAGTTGAAGATTCGACCTGAAGATATACCCAAGACGACATTCGTGACCCGGTACCGTCTATATGAATGCATGGTCATGCCTTTCGGTTTGACAAATGCCCCAGCCTACTTCATGTACCTCATCAACAAGGTCTTCATGGAATATTTGGACAAGTTTGTCGTCGTGTTCATCGATGACATATTAATCTTCTCCAAGTCCGAAGAGGAGCATGAGCAACACCTGAGGCTAATTTTGGGAAAGCTATCACAGCACCAACTTTATGCCAAATTCAGCAAGTGTCAGTTCTAGCTGAACGAAGTTGGATTTCTGGGTCATACCCTGACGGCACTCGGTTTGGCCGTAGATCAGTCCAACATTACTACAGTGACCAACTGGGAATCACCAACGGACGTGAAGGATGTCAGGAGTTTCCTCGGGCTCGCGGGATACTACCGCAAGTTTGTAGAAGGATTCTCCAGCATCGCTCGACCTATGACTCAGCTCTTGAAGAATGGCCGGAAGTTCGAGTGGACACCGGCGTGTGAAGCAAGTTTCCAGGAGTTGAAGAAGAGGCTAACTACCGCCCCGGTATTGGCTACCCCAGACATCAACAAGGAATTCGTGATATATTGTGATGCCTCTGGAACCGTGCTCGGTGGAGTCGTGATGCAAGATGGCAGGGTCATGGCGTACTTGTCACGGCAACTGCGATCGCAAGAGGAGAACTACGCCACCCATGATCTCGAGCTAGCAGCTGTAGTGCATGCTCTGAAGACGTGGCGACATTACCTTCTGGGGAAGCGATGTGAGATATATACAGACCACAAAAGTCTGAAATATATCTTCACGCAAAGGGAGCTGAATATGAGGCAGCGGAGATGGCTTGAGTTAATCAAGGATTACGACCTCAGCATTCAGTATCATCCCAGCAAGGCGAACGTGGTAGCCGATGCCTTAAGCCGGAAGGCAGGCTCCTTGAACGTCATGCTCAAGGAAAGGTTACCCGTCTTGTATGAAGAGATGGAGGGCTTCGGAATTGAGATAGTCGAACCAGGATACCTGGCCAACCTCGAGGTCAAGCCTACTCTCGAAGACGACATCAAGCAAGCCCAGAAGGGGCACAAGAGTATCGAAGGCCTCAAGAGGAAGATGCGAGAAGGCAAAGCCCTAGGATTCTCGATTGATGAGCAAGGAGTACTGTGGTACGGGAAGCGCTTGTGCGTACGTAACAAGGCCGAACTTAAGGACTTGATCCTGCAAGAGGCTCATGACACACCGTACTCTATCCATCCAGGTGGTACCAAGATGTACCAAGACATCCGAGAACGATTCTGGTGGCATGGCATGAAGAGAGAAATTGGCTCCTATGTCGCTAAATGCGATGTATGCCAGCGGGTCAAGGCTGAAAACCAGCGAACTGCTGGATTGCTGCAACCTCTTCAAGTGCCGGAATGGAAGTGGGATAAAGTCGGCATGGACTTCATCACCGGGTTGCCCCGGTCGAATGAGGGTCATAACTCCATTTGCTCATAGTCGATCATTTGACCAAGGTGGCCCATTTCATCCCCGTTAACACCACCTACGATGGCAGCCAGCTGGCCAGTCTGTACATTCATCGAGTGGTGAGTCTCCATGGAGTCCCCAAGGAGATCATGTCCGACCGTGGCACGCAATTCACCTCAAGATTTTGGAAGAAGTTTCAAGAAGCTCTCGAAACCAAACTCTCCTTCAGTACGGCTTTCCACCCTCAAACGGGCGAACAGACCGAGAGGGTAAACCAGATACTTGAGGACATGCTCCGCGCTTGTGTTTTGGCTCATGGTGCCAAGTGGGAAGACTACCTGCCGTTTGCTGAGTTTTCTTACAACAACAACTACCAGTCCAGTCTTCAGATGGCCCCATTCGAAGCGTTATATGGGCGGAAGTGCCGCACCCTGCTCAATTGGTCCAAAACCGGTGAAGGACTAGTTTTCGGACCAGAAGCACTGCACGAAGCAGGGGACATGGTTCAGCTTGTCCGAGAGAACTTGGAGGCAGCTAAGTCAAGGCAGAAGAGCTATGCGGACCCTCGCCGCAGAAACGTGGAGTTTGTTCCCGGAGACCAGTTGTACTTGCGAGTCACGCCTCTCAAGGGGACCAAGCATTTCCACGTCAAGGGGAAGCTAGCTCCAAGGTTCATTGGACCCTTCAAGATCACGGCAAGGCGCGGGGAAGTAGCTTATCAGTTGGAGCTACCTCCTGAGCTTTCGGGCGTGCACAACGTGTTTCACGTGTCACATCTCTGGAAGTGTTTACAAGTGCGGAACCGTCCCGATCTTTACAAGGACATGGATCATCAAGCTATTGACCTTCAACCGGACCTTACCTACCGCGAGAAACCGATCCGCATTTTGGATGAAGCCGAACGTTGCACCAGAAGCCGCACCATCAAGTTTTTCAAGGTTCAGTGGAGCAACCATACCAAAGCAGAAGCCACATGGGAAAGTGAAGACTATCTCCAATCAGAATTTCCCGAGCTATTTAACGCTTAGCTTAGGAATCTCGGGGACGAGATTCTTGTAAGAGGGATAGGTCTGTCACACCCTGTTTTTCACCACAAGTATTTTATGTTGCAAAAATCAGAGCTTGTTAAAACTTTTTCAAATAATGTTGTGAGTGCAATGTCAGCCCTTGTTTGAGTGAATGCTTGCTTGTTTGATGACTCAAACCCATGAAAAACTTATTATTTTGCTCTCTTCAAAACCCCTTTTTTCCTTTATACCAAGATCACCTTCATCATGTTGGGATACACTACTAGCTCATGAAGCCAAGTTGCACTTCCAACCAAAGTTGGTGATCTGATCCAAGTATTATTTTCATTCATTAAAAACATTAATTGGTGATTTAAAATATTATTTTCCTATTTTATATCTATGTTTGTTTCTAAGGCGAGTAATGATATTCCCACAAGGAAAATTGCTTTCCTGCCTTAGAAAATTCTGAGTAAATTCATGGAAGATCAGAAGGACATATATTTTCCATATATAATATTTTCAACCCTATTTTATATTAATATTATTTGAGTAAAACCCTGAAACCCATTTCTGTCTCTTTTAGCTTTTTGAGATGTTTCCAAAGGAAATGATCTCAGTAAATTCCCATAAAATTATGGGAGCCCTCCCAAGCCATATTAGGTGCTCACATAAAATATCACCTTGATCCAAGGTGGGGAAGTGCACCTAATGAGCCCAAAACCCTCTTTGTCCAGAGAAGAGTTGGAACAACTCTACATTGCAAAGTTTCGACAATGGAGCTGAAACTTTGCATAGGTGTTTGACACCCCAAATGAGGACTCCACACCAAAGATGGGATTTGTGAGACTCTGTTTTGCCACACTTCCTTTGTAAAGGACAGTACTGGTCATTTTGAGGCATTTTCAAGTTTAAAAAGCTAAACTTGTTCAATGGAGCTCAAATTTGGTGAAACCCTATGTTTTTACCCCAAGACCAAACCTGTTAAGTTTCATTTCCAGTGGTGGAGTGGAAGCACCCCAAGTCATTGTCGAACACCTACTGACAAGAAGGTAAAAACCCTCGTACCCACTGTTTTACCCAATGGCAAGGCCCCAAACTTAGTGGGTTAGAGCCCCAGAACACCCTGAGCACCCAGTCAGTCAGCCCCTCCCCAACTCCAAGCACAAGTGATAAGAACTTCAATTTGAGCCGCAGGGCAGTACTGGCAACACTAGTGTTCCTTGCTCCCTTGACTAGCTCGGGCTCCCACTAACCCACAACGGCTAGGCATACTCCCAGCAACACTCAGGACATGGAGGACACGTCCCAAGTGCCCCAGAGCGCGCTAGCATGCCGTGGCATGCCAAAACTGCGCTCTGGGCGCGCTGCAGAGAGCCTCCAGCAAGGGGATGACGCCCCGGCCGGTCCCAACCTCCCCAGTTATGTCCAAACGCTCCCCCGACAACCATTCGGTGCAAAGCTACCCCCAGGGACCCTCTCTCCTCGCGCAAGAGCTCAGGCGACGCGTGCCCGTGCGCGCCCGACGCGGCTGAGCATGCACGGTCGCTGCGGCTCGACCCCACTCGCTTTCCCTCTGCGGCCGATGCACCAGGAGGTCCTAAACCACGTCCCGAACCCGTGGTTTCGCGGCCAGCACCTCACTATGCTCGCACTCGCGCCACGGTGAGTCACCGGCGCGCCCGAATTGGCTCACCGCCGCTGGCCTATAAATAGGTCCCCCCGGCACCCCAGCACACCCCAGGCAGCTTCAGCACAACCAGTAGACTCCCCTAGCCACCCAATCGAGCTTGCAGAGCCCCGGTGCTCGAGATCGACCGAGGCCCCTCCGGCTCGGAGCTCCGGTCGATCTCCGGCTACACGTCGGCTCCTGCGCTGCCCGACCTCCCATTACACTCCCCTTGACGCCAAGACCATTTCCCCCAACTTTCCTGAGCGAATCCGTGCCCCTAGCCACTAGTTCGACGCCGACCCGAAACCCTTCCGCCACGGTCACCTCGTCGCCGGCGACCCAGACCACCTCCGGTGACGTCCCCACCACGAGCAGGTAGGCGGAGGAACGAGGGATCCATTCCCGCTCCTAGACTGACCCGAGGACAACGGTAGCCTCGCCGGCGTCCGTCTCCACCTCTCTGGCTGGAGGTAGGAGAAGGACCCGACAGGTGAAGCCCAACTGTCGGTGTCCTGGGGCAGCCAGCGCGCGCAGCCACTGACGCTGAACCCAGGGGCCCGCAGGTCAGGTTTGAACCTGGCCCGCGCGCGCCTGGTGGCCAGGCCTGCTGGCTGGGCCGGCTGGATCTCCCCCCTGGCCTTTTTCCTTTTATTTTAATCCAGCAACTTAAATGATTTTTTTTAAAATATTTAGCCAGTAGAAAAATATGATTGTTCCACCAGTAATTTTCTAAAAATGTGTAGTAATTGATTCCGTAGTGTTTGACATTTATCAAAAACAGAAACTATTTTGGTATAATAAAATGATATTAAAAGCATTTGTTTGCTTCTCTTTGCTTTTAAATAAATATGCTTAGCTCATATAAACTATAGGGAACATTTTAAATTAATGAACTAAATTTATTCAAGCTTTGCAACATTTTTAAAAGCACTTTGTGATCTGTTTTAGTGAGAGCTATTATTTATTTATTCCTTTCTCGATGGTAGAGTTACCGAGTGGCGGAGGATCCGGAGCGGAAGACCTCGAAGACCCCGGATACCTAGCTGACCAAGGCAAGCAGCCTTTGACCATGACTTAAGCATATGAAATGATGCATGCTAGAATAGCAAGTACTTTTTGTTGCATGAGATCACAGTGCCGGTTCATCATTCATGAGATGGTACCGAAGGCTTCTTCGAAGCACTTGCATGTTAGTGATGTTATTCATATGGCTCCTCGGAGCACAAGCATGATGAGCTTGACCCTACCATCTATGAGGATCATGCTACTATCATGTTGACTAGTAAAGTTATAGAATCATTGCACTGAGCTTGACCCTACCCCTTGAGGGTCATGGTAATACCATGTTGACAAGTAAAGATAGAGCATATTATCATAAGCATGATGATGAGTTAAATAAAGAGTTTATGGAAACCCCGTCGGGTGCCACTAATGCCCGAGGGGTGATGATGAGTTGGTGATCACTTTTGGTGAAGTGATGCACCGGTGTTTTGTGTGAGTATGGTTTCGGAAATGGGATTAGATTTATGATGTGTCGACCGTCCCAACCTTACCATTACGACCACGATACCCCTTTATGGGACGAGGCTTTGTTGATTACTCTGGTCGGTACTAGCAAAGAGCCCCATTACTAGTGGCGGGAGTGATCGGTGTCACTCTCGTGATGGGGTCGTTCCAGGTAGGACGACTATGCCATTATTATGAGTTCCAGGCACACCTTTGGTCCCTGCATGGTTGATACAGTCCAGAGTCGGTGCTCGTAAGACGTACAACATGTGGGCTGGGTACCAATCGAGTGGACCTCTTTGTCTAGTATCGTCAGGGGAAAGATGATGATCGGGTACTTACCTCGGGTATATGTCATATACCGCGAGTCGTGGATGACACGAAAGTTTCCCGTTTCTCGTGGGTCCAGCGTACTACCATTGTAGAGTGTCAAACTATTCGAATAGTTGTGTCCACGGTCAAGGACAGTTGGGTGGTGCTGCTTAAACTACGTCCAGCGTTTCCGCATAAACCAAGTGTGTGTGTGTGTGGTGTTAAAAAGGTGTTGTTGTGATAATCACAACAATATGACCAAGTTCGGTGACTTGGCATGTAGGGTAAACCCGGATGGTTTAGCCCTCATTAATACATTGAGGTTATGACAAGTCCAATGACTTGGCATATAGGGTGAACCTGGTGTGTTCAACCCTTAGCAGATATGTTGGTATCTGTAACCTATTCTTAAAGAGTAATTCTTTAACTTGTTGCATATACCTGATCATTCCACCAAATTGCATTCCACTAAAGATGCACGTTACTGTTATTCTTCACTATAAATGTTCATATCATGGGCTGTTTGCGAGTACATTCAAAGTACTCATTGGCTTGCCATTGGTTATATTATTGACCAGACATGGAAGGACCGGAGTTTGGCGACGAGTACGCCGTCGGAGACGAACCTGCGATCTAGGATGCTTCCAAGTCAAAATGCCTGTCGGTGTAGGCTTGATGGCATGGGCACTGCTTGGCCCTTACGAGTTTACGCTACTCGATGTATTTGTTTAATTTGGCTTTAGGCCTTGCTCTTGAACCCGACCTTCTGGTCGTTTGATGTAATAATTTCGGTAATTGGATGTAAGACTCTATTATTCAGTATCTGTGTTCAGTGAATATTGATCCTTGGGGTCACTGGGCACGGCGAACTGGACTTGCTAGTCGGGGTCCCCACAAAACAATTATTGATTTTTAAGTTCGTACTGGCTTTTCATTAGATTTAGCAACTATGTATGCATTATTTTGACAAATTTACCGCAACAACACGTGGGAAGAGAGTCATATTCACTACTCATGTCCAATTTTTACTCAATGAAGAAGTCTCGAGCGTGGGAAACTCCAAGGAATTTAAACTCACATTACGCTAGTTATGTTCCAAAACTATTTTGCAACAATATGCTAATAAAATATAATAAATCTCATATATTTGTGTTTCCATGCTTATATTGTTAATTGTAATATTCTTGTTCCACATAAGCAAGTTTAATCTGAACATATTGTCAAAAATTCCTGCAGCAATGCGTGGGGATTTTTCTAGTATCTCTATTTAATCTACCCACACAATGTGCAAGCATAGCTTCATTAACCTCAACAATACCACATCTAATAATGCAAGTTCTTAATTCGTGATAATATTCTTCTACATAAATCTTTCCTTGTCCTAAACGCTACAATTTTTTAAGTAATTCACGTTGATAATATGGGGGAACCCAATGAGTACGCATAGCAGTTTTCAAAGCAGTCCAAGTAGTTGGAATATTAGCATGATGTATTCTATAATGTTCGGACCACCCAACACAAGCAAAACTAGTGAATGAACAAATAACAACATCAACACGTCTATCCTTGGGAAATTGTAAGCATGTAAAGCATTGTTCTGTTTCTAACTCCCAAGTAAGATATATATCAGGAACATATCTACCATCAAATGTAGAAATATTCAATGTAGTTTAGGTAGATCATCATGATATCGTACTTGAGGGGTTGGTGCAGCCCTACCATTGCGATTGTATCCATGTGGACGGCCCGGTGCTTCTGGTGGCGGTAGTTCTTGATGCTGATCTGGAACAACCTTTCCCTCTTCATCATAATCACCATCGACATCCACATCATAATTCTCATTCTACTCAATGACAGTAGTAGCAATAGCAGCAACCAAAAAAGTTGTAGTAGTAGAAAAGACACCAGAATTTTGGCCATGGTTTATAGGCACACGTCGTGCTCATCCTGCAAAATCCAGGAGTTGTTGGTGTTCTAGTTATAGAGGTATGATAGGTACAGCTGGTGGTGGTAGACGTGCAAGCTTCTCATTGACTTTAGCATCAAACTTGGCATCGACCGTCTTCTCCAAACCATGTAGCTTCTCCAAGGCCTCTCCAAAGCTGGTCAAGAAGCCTTGTACCTAGTCAACCATCATTTGCTGAAATTTATGATGCAGCTCGTTGTTGGTCATACCCTCCTACTCGATCTCATCAGCTTGTGATTCTGTCATGGTTAGCAGCAATAGGAACACACACGAATATGAACCTAGAGACTACTAGGAATTGGTGGTGGTGGTAGTTTTGGTGGTGGTGGTGGTGAGGATGTGTCACAAATCCATCAAGGAAATTTCAAGTTCATATCAATTCTTACCCAACAACACCCGGTGATCAGCAACAATTGTAGTCAAAACTCTCAAAGCTTGATAGAGAGATTGCCAGGTGGTGTCAAATAAACGACGTAGATGTATGTGGAGCTGGGTAGGCTTATAATATGGTAGCAAAAAGGTTCACCAATAATCAGTTAAGAGATGCAACATTGAGAAGACGCTCAACAATGGTATTGTGCTGGTCCTAGGCTAGACTATACTTGGGACGCGAGCCTAGAACACCAATAAAATCACAACGCTGCATGTAATCAAGGGTAGAGAACTCTCCAACAAAAAAAATCATTTTTGTTGGCGCATTTTTTGCGCTCTTTTTTCCAAAAAATCACTATAATATCGAGTGTCTCAAAACTCTTCCCAACGCGCATAAATAGGATAGGCAAAAAAAATTAACTATGTTTTTTCTGGAACGATTCACGGCTTCGATGAATAAAAATTGCGAAAAAAAAACACTATGGTGGCGAGTGTCTCAAAACGCTCTGCATAGCCTAAATTGGGATAGGAAAAAAAATTCACCCACCCAAATGTTGGCCTAAAAACTTTCCGGGGGTCTCTAGACTTTTTTTTTCCGAAACCTAGTCAGCCAAGGAAACACAAAACTGGAAATATCAGGATCTCGAAAGCAAGCCGAATAACTGGAGAATTCGGATTAGAGGCGGATATGGGATGGTGATATATGGTAGTGGAGATGATGATGGTGGGTGATGGTATATGGCAATGGTGATGATGGTGCTGGGTGATGGTATATGGCAGCATTGATGATGGTGGTGGGTGGCGGCGATTTGAAGATGGTGCGGTGGAGGCGTGATAACTTGTGAATAGAACTCAAAACTCTAAAGTACTAGAACCTAAGACCATCAACTTGACACAATGATAAAACGCAATTTCAACAAAGCAAAACACCAAACAAAAAATTAAAAAGGCTCAGATTTGTTCGGATATGAGGATCTAACCCTAATTTTTTGTTTGGATTTTTCATGGACTCTAGGTAGGAAGAACATATGGGATCTAAACTACGAAAGCTGGAAATTCTCACCGAGCAACCTGTAAATCTAATACCACTTGATAGAGGTGAAGTTGTCCCTATCTTTCGACGAGAAGTTCGCTATCGTTTTCCGTGGAGTAGACTTTGATGATCTGATTGTGAATGTGTGACGATGTCGCGCCTTAGCAATCGCTAAACAAACTGTGAGAGGTTATGGACCACGCAGGAGCATGACCAACCTGACCATGAAGATCTATTTCCTGCATGCAAGAGAAGAACAGGTAAAAAACTAAAATTCCAATCTGGATATTGCGAATATAATTGGAAAGCTTTATCGATGAAGTGGGGTTCTATGACGTCTTGGTCTCGTCATAGAACACAAACTAAGAATGCCAAGTTGCAGCTATGGAGTACTTGTAATATAACCAAAATCCCAAGTCTAAACGACGCCCTAAGGGTTGTAGATATGGGGGAATACATGGGAATTTCGCGACTCCTTGGAGGAGAGGTCCAAAACCAACCTTAACTTAGTTTCCCCACACATACGGACTCTAAAAACATCCTATAATATGGTATTTCAAAAATACATGGTCCTGGCAAAAAAATAAGGTGGCGCAACACCTATAATGGGCTATGGACTAAATTTATGAAGTGGCATCTTGTATATTTCGTCAAATCCTTCAAGATCTCCTCATGGTGGCTTTGAAGTGCGAAAATCACCACTAGAAATTCCGTTGTTCTTTCCCGCATGCACACCTTCTTTTACATGCTTGACCCTGCTCCAATGGCCATCCTTCTTGTCCATGCTAGGTCATTCATTCATAAGTAAAATAAAAGTATCTAATTTAGGTAGTGATTTTCGTGTATTGGATAATTATTGGTTAAGGGACTAATACGTTTGGAAGTGTACACATGCTCTATACGTCGCTCACGAGTTTGATATATCCAAAGAATGTTGACCACTAAAAATGAATGTCTTCAACTAAATACTTTGATATTTTCCTAAGGACTTTGAAAGTGAGGAAATTGGTTTGTCCTCGAAGGTAGTGATGCGAGGACTATGAAGCGTGAAGAATTTTATTTTGTAGTTCCATTTCCTTTCTTTTGAGGCATAAGAACACCGTACTATGAAAGGGGGTCGAGGTAATTCTAAGGAAATATTTCCAGGTGATGCTCATGTAAAATCCTACACATAACAAATCCTTCGAGTAAAGCCTTTGGAAATCCCTTGCAGTTCAGTCAAATTCTTGAGTGACAGAGCCGATGTTCTTCTGGTCTCTAAGGAAATTGGTCTGATTGAGGAGTTTGGAATTCGCGAGTGCGAATTGCCTACAAGTGAGGAACATGATAGATCCGAGGAAGTTCATACTTCAAAGTTTTGACTGTTGTTGGATTTCGCACCAGCTATCCCTAAGGTCTTATCCACATAACGATCATATCATCGGGGGCATTTATGTCGTACCATGTCGGGTTGCACCCTCGCTATAAATAACCACCCGCCATAACCACTAGTTGGTTCGCTTCTCCGAGAGAGAACTTCACACTTTTCATTTGAGAGCAATCCCTCCTTCGAGGCCTTTGAGACAAACTCATCAGCGAGGAAACAACCAAAACAAAAAAACCAAGAACACATAGTGATTGAGCATCACTTAGGAGATTGTTGCTGTGTGGAACCGACACTTGTTACCTTTGAAGATTGTGTATCTTCGAAATAGTTAGGTGTTATGGTCTAGAGTATCCAAGAGGAAATTTTGGATTGTTGGGTGACTGAGCTAGTGAGGGTTTGGAAGTCTGCCCTTAAGACTTACCACGAGAGTAGGGCGAGGTCTGTGTGACCTTAGCTCAAGGACAATACAGTAAGGACTGTGTGCCCTGGGACTGTGTGTCCTTTGGTTTAAATACCAAGACACTTATAACAATACATACGCCAGTCACAACAGTTTGATCCTCTTACTTATCAAACCCAATGAGAACCAGAAGGAAATGACAAGCGGTTTCCAACAAGATAATTTCTGCAAGCACTCAAATAGTAGTAACAAGTTGTTTGATAGCAAGATAGTTGTAACAAGTAACGAGTAGCAATAGTAACAATGACTGCATCAAGGTATCCCAATCCTTTTATGGCAAAGGACAGGCCAGAATGGTTTCTTATAATAGGCAAAGTGTTCTTGAGGGCACACGAGAATCTAATCTAGTCACTTTTGTCATGTCGGGTTAATTAGCGTTCGGTGCTTTGATAATTTTAGAAGTGGGCGGACCAATGCTTGGGTGTTTTTCTTACTTGAAAAATCCAACCATTTATGATTAACCCCTCCCACAAGCATCCGCAACTATGAGAAAAGTATTAAGAATAAATTCTAACCATATCATTAAACATAGGGATCCAAAGAAGCCCCTTATGGAATAGCGCATAAACTAGAATTTAAGTTTGTGTCACTCTCGCAAACCATCATCTAATAACTACTCTAAAATGCATTGCCTTAGACCCATAGATGGTGAAGTGTTATGTAGTCAACGTTCACATAACACCACTAAGAGAATCACCACATTCATATCATCAAAATATCAAACGAATATCAACTTGACATGACTACTTGCAGCATGACTTCTCCCATGGCCTCAATACAAAAAATAACTACTCACAAGTGATAAACATACTCATGATTAGAGAGGTAATGAATATCATATTTGATCTAAACATATCATATTCCACTAAATAAACCACAAAGCATCAACTACAAGATGTAATCAACACTACTAGTCACCCCCAGCTACCAATATGTGGTTCTGGTAAAAGATTGAGCACACGAGATAATCTAGGGTTTTGAGAGGAGATGGTGTTGATGAATATCTTGATGAAGAATGGACTCACAAAGATGAGAAGGTTGTTGGTGATGACGATGGCCTCCATTTCCCCCTCCGAGAGGGAAGTGCCCCCGGTGGAATCGCTCCACCGGAGGACAAAAGTGCTCCTGCCCATGTTCTGCCTCGAGACGGCGGCGCTCCATCCTGAAAATCCTCTCCGTATTTTTTCTAAGTCAAACGTGAATATATAACAGAAGAGGGTTGCCAGAAGTGGGCTGGGTGGGCCACTACCCATGATGGTGCACCAGGGGAGGACTGACGCACCCTCGTGCCTAGTTTGCACCTGGCATCCCCCTCTGGCATTTCTTTCTTCCAATATTTTTCATTTATTCCACAAAAATTCTACATGGAGTTTCAGCCCATTTGGAGATGTGTAGAATATGTATCTCTCACATAGCATTTTCAGGTCCGGAATTCCATCTGCCGGCATTCTCCCTCTTGGTGTAAACCTTGCATATTATGAGAGAAAAGGCATTAGAATTACTCCATAAAGTGGTATAATGCATAAAACACTATAAATAATAGTAGATAAACATGAATTAAAATGGACGTATCAACTCCGCCAAGCTTAGACCTTGCTTGTTCTCAAGCGAAAGCCGCTAATGAAAATCATGACCACATGCTTTGAGAGAGAGGTGTCGATAAAAACAAAATACGCACATAGAAGCATCATGCTCATTATTATAACAAAAAATAAACTTTATAAAATACTTCATCGCATCATTTTCATCATATAAATTTCATCATAAAAACTTCTCATAACTAGGTAACAATTCATCACAACGTCGAAGTATGAAGCATAAACTCTATTGAAACTGACAAACTTTGTTTTCAGTCAACTTTGTGACACAATTGATCACATTTTCAGGAAGGGTCACCTATCGGAGCTAGTTTTGTATGACTACTAACACTCTCCACATACATATGAGCAAAAGGTTTCAACCAGACACATAGAATGATAGGGGCTTAAAGTATCGCTGTCGGGACCCCGATCCTAAGCCATAGGAATCTAGCCTGTAACACATCGCATCGCTTTGTGGTCTCACGCACGGTTAACTCCATGGCTGCAGCCTTACCTTAGCCGGGACCGTTTGCGTCTTTTGACTCACGTATGCGATAGTGTCGCTAGCAATCCAATGTCAAAGAACCCGGATCGACATGTCTAGTCATAAACCAAAGTGGCAGTACCGCACAAGGACAGGCATACATGACCCAACAAAGCAGGTGTCGGTCATCAGCGAATGTAGACGAGTCGTAACAAGCTACAAGGACTCCATTACATCGCGTGACATTTCCCCAAAGGGGACAGACACAGCAGCTAAGAAGGACACATGCCGGTCAACCAATGTGTCCGGAGCAGTAGCGAACTACCAAGGCTCGTTGGATCACAAAGGGGAATTTCCTTGTAAGGAGTGCTACTAAAGTTCATGACTAGGTAATCGAACCCCATACATATCAAGTACGATACACGTACGAATGGCATACCGATATGTATAGATACATCGATGGCATCACAACATAACCATAAACATACAAACTTTATTTAAGAGGCTCGGAAGAGCCACACACATAATATTACACATCAAGGGTCTCACGACCCATGATAGCAGTCATTCAGTTACAAGCCAGCGGAAGAGTTATAAACTGTCTGGGTAGAAATAGGGCAACTAGAAGGCACATGGCCTGACTATACTACAGAGCCGACGTAGGGCCAGATCATAGCTGGGACACTAGCTACTCGTCGTCGTCGATGTCTATGAAGAACCCTCCATTAGGGTCATTAGCAACCTCTGCAACATTTATTAAGCAAACATGACTACGAAGGTACTCAGCAAGACTTTAGGAGAACTAACTACTCATGCAAGGTATCAAAAGGTATTGTGGGGTTTCATGCGGAAAAGCCAGCATTTGACTCGTGGCTAGACAACTTGCATTTTGAAATTAGTTTTGACAACTTGATTTCTCGCACACGAGTCCACTAACAGCACAACAATACACTGTCGTGGAATCATTCCGTCTCCATACGGAAATGCCGTCCACGACACTCATGCTTATCTTGACAATTTTATGAGTAGCCATTGAAGTTATCTATGAACAACATATGTCTCCAAGTAGTCCATATCCGCGGACGCGGCTATTCGAATAGATCATAACCCTGCAGGGGTGTACTTCGTCACACACGCTTTCGCCACTTATCGCCATGTGCACGTCATGCACCTCGTCAACCTTCAAGTGGAAGCCCAGCGAGGGAGTCGGCCATGACCGTTAACCACACTAGTACCTAGTCCAGGTTTATCGCCTATCTGAGAGTAACCCGTAAGGAAGTCCGGCCGAGGTTTCCGCCACGGCCTCAAACGATGTGCGCAGGGTTCCCAAGCCCACCATCCGGGTGCCAGTTGGTACACCGTGCCACTGCCTACCGCATCACGGACCACCTCTCAGGTCAGCACCATGCACGGCCTCCAGCATTTCTATAAACACCAGAAACTACTTGCAACTCCTGGACCGAGTACTACGTGATTAATAGGCCGAGCGGGGTCATATTTCAGGGCCCAGCATGTGGTAGTATATAGTCTTGGATTACATACACGGAACTCAGTTCCTATGGACGGTTCCAATGAAACAACCCGCCATGTACTCCTACACAGCCTTTCACCGGTACCTTTACCAAATCAAGTTCAACACACAACCTTTGCTCACCGAACACATTCCACATTTCTGTTCATCTCCCAGATAACAAACCATACACAACATTAAGCATAGCATGCATAGCAGGATAAGGCACAACATAGCTCAAGCAACTACCAGGTATGCTAGGTTGCAAGGTTCGGCTATTTACTGTGACAAGGTTAAGTCATGCAAAGGAAGTGGGTTCAACTATCGTGGCAAAAGCAGTTGAAGCATTTGATCCTAAATGCAATAAATAGGTGCAGGAGCAAGAACATAGGAGTTATCGGGATGATCAAAAGGGTTGCTTGCCTTGTTGCTCAGTGGAGGAACGATATCCGTCAGACGGATATTCGGTGGAATCCGGGGTTGCGGAGCCTACCGAAATGAATGGCAACATTCAACAACAATCATATGCGATCAAAATGATGCATGAGCATGGCATGAGAATGCAAGGTGATAAGTTATTATTTTCAACATGTATTAGGTTTAGAGTTGATTTGAATCACATTCGAATAGCAATTCAAACGGGGTATTCTCGGATACCGTTTTAATTGATTCGACCTGATGCTCAGATCAACTTGATGTTAGCATGCATGAAATGTCATGTTATGTTACTGATTTGTAAGTAGGACAGTGTGTGATCATTGTAATCATAATGAAATTTGAATAATTTTCCAAATTCCATTTAAAAAGTAATTATAAGAATTGAATTATTCCTTATTCCACAATTTAGGGTTCTGTAACTTTCTCAAACATAGTTGAAAATAGCATAATCAGAATCCTTGAATTTTTCTGATACTTTTTCATATATAAATTATTTTCATTGGAGTTACAGATTAATTTCTATGATTTTTACAATTTTTAGCAATTTCCTGAATTAGTTTTATACTGGAAATTCTAATTATTGCATCAGACTGACGTCAGCAGGTCAGCCGACCTGTTCAGGTCAAACCTGACAGGGGGGCCCCACTGGTCAGCCTCTCTGGGACTAATCCCGCTCTGACCAGCCCTAACTGAGGTTTGACTTGGCCTTGGGCCCACTTGTCAGCGAGTGATTAGGTCACTAAGCTGCTGGGTTAGCTTGCCACGTCGACCCCCATCGGAGGGTGGTCGCCGACGACCAGGCCCGCGGCGGAGGGCTCGCCGGAGGCGACCTAGACGGCGCTGCACAGCACCAAAACGCACGCGGTTTGCAGCTACAGCATGCTCGCGAAGTGGCCGATCTGGCAGGACCATCTGGGGAGGCTAGGGTCGCCGGAAGAGGCGTCGGCGACGAGCCGGAGCGGCGGCCGAAGCTCGGCCTTCTATGACGGGCGGTTCTAGGGCACGGGGAGGGCAGCTGGAGGGCTCGACACGCTCCTGGAGGCTCCAGGAGCTCGAATCCTAGCTCGGGCGCGTGGATCGGTCATCACAGCGACGGCAGCGACATGGCCGGCGGCGAGAAGCTCTCGGCCTTGGTGGGGAACTAGGATACGATGCACGGGAGAGCGTGGGGCGAGAGGGAAAACGACGACGAGCTCACGGAGGTTCCGATGGCGCTGAAGAGGGGCTCGGGGATGCGCTGGAGGAAGCGAATCGATGGGAGAGGTCCGGCGGCCAGAGGTGGAAGACGACGGCGTTGCGGGCGTTGCAGGGCTCGAGGAAGCTTCGGCTTCTGCAGAGATGACCAGGGCGACGAGGCGGAGCTAATGGCGTGCTATGGGAGGGAATCCTATGGCCAGGGGCACGGGCAGCTCGAGCTCGAGCTCGACTCTAATGGCGGGAGCAAGGAGGAGGAGGAGATCCGGAAGGAGGAAGAGAACCGAGGCGGGGAATGGATAGGGGAGGCTCTGGGGAGCTTATCCCCGTCGTCGCCAGCGCGAGGTGGCGGCCAGGCAGGCACGCAGGTGCGTGGCCACGCCGGAGGGGGCGGCGGCCACCTCCTGCTGCCTACTGGCGCGAGGGAGGGGACGAGCCAGGGATGGGCCGGGCCAGGCTTAGGCGACAGGTAAGGTTTTTTTCCATTTTTTTCTGTTTTTGTTTTTCTGTTTTGCTAATTATTGTTTTGCTAATTAATTCAGCTCCAAAACAAAAAGTAAAAACTATTTTAGACCTCGTGAAATATTTTTTATAATATCCCCAACCATTTCCAAGCTTTTCAACATTTTTGGAAATTTATAGTTTCTGATTTCAAATTTAAAATTTGAAACTAGTAGCCTTTTTCATTTATTCAAAAAGCTTAAGGTGTCAAGAAAATAGTTTTCTCCAATGCTCATTTACTTTCATGATATATCAGAAAGTTTGAACATTTCTTGAGGCCATTTTGGGTTCATTGATTTTGAACTAGTTCGAGATTTCCTTTAATTGAAATGGTGGCTAGGGTTTTGAGTTTTTCCTTTGCCACTTTGTTGCTTTTGTTGAAACTTCTTAGATGCAAATGCAAAGAAGACATGAGCACAATGCTATCTTGCTTAAGGGTTAGGGATGTGACAACTCACCCCCACTCAAAAGAATCTCGTCCCGAGATTTAGAAGTCGTCGGAAATAACGCAGGATACTCAAGTCGGAGACGATCCTCTCTTTCCCAAGTTGCCTCCTTTTCAGAATGATTTGACCATTGAACTTTAAGAAACTTCATGTTTCGACGTCGAGTGGTACGCTCAGCTTGATCAAGAATATGCACGGGGTATTCTCGGTATGAAAGGTTATCTTGGAGATCAAGCGTTTCGTGGTCCACTTCACGGATAGGATCCGAAAAGCAACGCCCGAGTTGCGAGACGTGGAAAACATCATGAACCTTGGAAAGATGCGGAGGAAGTTCCAACTGGTAGGCAACTTCTCCTTGTTTGCCAAGAATGCGAAAAGGACCAATGTAACGAGGAGCCAACTTGCCCTTGATACCGAAACGATGGGTACCCTTCAAAGGTGTAACCCGAAGGTAAGCCTTCTCGTCAACTTCAAAGGTCACAGCCTTATGATGACGATCATATTGTCTCTTTTGACGAGACTGGGGTGTTTTCAACTTTTCACGAATAATGCGAACCTGCTCTTCTGCATCCTGGATCATATCCGGGCCAAAGAGTTGCCTCTCTTCGGTTTCTGACCAATTAAGAGGGGTTCGACATCTTCGTCCATAGAGAACTTCAAAAGGGGCTTTGCCCAAGCTTGATTGATAACTATTGTTATAAGCGAATTCGGCGAATGGAAGGCACTTCTCCCAATTCATACCGAACGAAATAACACAAGCTCGGAGCATATCTTCTAGGATTTGATTCACTCTTTCTACTTGACCACTTGATTGAGGATGGAAAGCAGTGCTAAAAGATAAGTGAGTCCCCATGGCATTCTGAAAACTTTCCCAGAAGCGAGAAGTAAAGATACTTCCACGGTCCGAGTTAATTTCCAGGGGAACACCATGAAGAGACACTATTCGAGAGATATATAACTCTGCTAGCTGGCTAGCTGTTATACTCTCACGATCAGGAAGAAAATGAGCCACTTTGGAAAGACGGTCAATGACCACAAAGATAGCATTATTTCCTTTCTTGGTCTTGGGAAATCCGGTAATGAAATCCATGCTAACTTTATCCCATTTCCATTCAGGAATAGCTAGAGGTTGAAGGGTGCCAGCAGGCCTTTGATGTTCTGCCTTAACTCGACGACAAACGTCGCAGTTAGCAACGAACTCAGCAATTTGTCTCTTCATCCTAGTCCACCAGAACCTCTGGCGTAGGTCCTGATACATCTTAGTACTACCGGGATGAATGGTGAGAGGAGAATCATGAATCTCCTTAAGGATTAACTGCCTTAGATGTGGGTTGTTAGGAACCACTAAACGATTCTGGAAGAACACAACACGTTGATCATTCATGGAAAATTCTTTAGCGTCGCCGCTAAAAATATTCTCCTTGATCCATGATATTCCCTTGTCATGCTTTTGGCCAGCTATAATTTGATCCTTAAGAGTGGGCTTCGCCACCAGGGTAGAAAGGAATCCTTGAGGAACAATATGAAGATTCAACTTCCGAAAGTCCTCATGGAGATGTGGTTGACCTTGCTGTAGCATCAAATTGTTACAATAAGATTTGCGACTTAGTGCATCGGCCATAACATTGGCCTTCCCCGGGGTGTAAGTTATCCCTAAGTCGTAATCCGAGATCAACTCAACCCACCGTCTTTGCCTAAGATTCAAATCCGGCTGGGTGAAGATATACTTCAGACTTTGGTGATCAGTGAATATTTCGCAACGATTACCTAGAAGGTAATGTCGCCAGGTTTTTAGTGCATGGACCACAGCTGCAAGCTCAAGGTCATATGTGGGATAATTATCCTCATGTGGACGCAACTGTCGAGATGCGTATGCGATCACATGACGATCTTGCATGAGAATGCAACCTAATCCTTGTCGCGAGGCGTCGCAATAAATAACAAAGTCCTTAGAAAAATCTGGTGGTAGCAACACAGGTGCGGAGGTCAGGCGTCTTTTCAGTTCCTGAAAACTATGCTCACACTATGGTGTCCACTCGAACTTTTTATCCTTCTTGAGGAGTTCAGTTAGAGGCTTTGCAACCTTGGTGAAATTCTCGACAAAGCGGCGACAATAGCTCGCTAGACCAAGAAAACTCCTAACTTGCTTAACCGATTCAGGTTGAGTCCAATCAAGGACAGCTTGAACTCTCTCGGGATTGACAGCAATACCCTTACCAGAGATTACGTGGCCTAGATAGGTCACTTCTGGTAACCAGAATTCACATTTTGAAAATTTGGCATAAAGGCGATGCTCTCGAAGTTTCATCAATACTAGCCTTAGATGCTCGCCATGTTCTTGTTCATTCTTCGAGTAGATGAGAATATCATCGAGGTATACCACGACGAATTTATCCAAATACTCCATGAAGATTGAATTCATCAGACGAGAGAAGGTGGTTGGGGCATTGGTTAAATCGAAGGACATAACGGTGTACTCATATTGGCCATAACGGGTAACAAAAGCCGTTTTTGGAATGTCCCCGTTCTTAATCTTGATTTGATGGTATCCCAACCTCAAATCCATTTTAGAGAAGACTGAGGATCCAGCGAGCTGATCATACAGATCGTTGATCCTGGGGAGCGGATACTTGTTCTTTATGGTGACCAGGTTAACTGGTCGGTAATCTACAACCATCCGATCCGTTCCGTCTTTCTTCTTGACAAAGAGGACGGGACAAGCCCAAGGAGAAGAGCTAGGACGAATGAAACCTTTGTTCAAAGCCTCATCTAGTTGCTTCTTAAGTTCGGCTAGGTCTAAGGGTGCCATCTTATAAGGTCTTCTGGGTATTGGGACAGTTCCCGGAACAAGATCTATCACAAACTCTACATCTCTGTCAGGTGGAATTCCTAGCAGTTCCTCTGGGAAAACATCCGGGAAGACACGGAATACCGGAATGTCTTCAAGTTCCGGAAGAGGGTTGGCATTTAGGGAATAGAGCTGGCATTTGGCAACTCGAGTAGAGACATTTACTATCTCACCCGAGGAATGGGTAAGCTGGACATTTCTAGAGTGAGTATCAATCTTGGCATAGTGAGCTGACATCCAGTCCATGCCCAAGATGATAGTAATATCCGAAGATTTCAAGGCTATCAATGAGGCTAGAAAAACTAGCCTGTCTACTAGAATTTCATTGTCATAGGTTATCCTAGAGGTTTGCCATTTACTACCAGGGGTTTGGACAACCAATGGGATTGGCATATCACAAAATGACATGTTATGCAACTGTGCATAACTTTCTGAAATGAAGGAATGAGAAGACCCAGTGTCAAAGAGAACGGACGCTGGGTGATGATTAACAAGCGTACCCAGCATGACGTCGGGATCCTCTGCAGCTTCTTCTGCTGACACATAGTTCACGCGACCACGTGCAGGAGTTGGCTTCACATAATAAGCTTTGCCCGACGGACTTTCCGGGTTGCTTGGCACCCACATTCTGAGGACACTCACGGGAATAATGCCCTGGTTCTCCACAGTTGTAGCATATCACCTGGTTGGCACGTGGTGCAGCATTGCTAGCTGGACCACCATAAGCTTTTGCTGGGGGGTTGGCTTGATTCGTCTGAGGCGCCACGTAGGAAGGCCTCGTAGTGTATCTTGGCGGCAGAGAACTGTTTGGAACCCACAGCCTGCGTTTTGGAAACGCGGAACCAGAAGATGAGCCAAACTCACGGGAGTGCTTCCTTGTGGCTTCGAAGTCAGTATGACCAGTCTGCGCACTGATCGCTTTGTTGACCAGGGCTTGAAAACTTGCACACTCATGGAGGCGCAGGTCACGACGGAGCTCAGGGCTCAGACTCTTACGAAACCTTGCTTGCTTCTTGGCGTCAGTAGACACCTCCTCTGTTGCATAGCGGGCGAGGTTACCGAACTCGCGGCTATAGGCATCCACAGACAACTTGCCCTGAGTGAAGGCACATAACTCCTCTCTCTTTCTGCACATCAGGCCCTCTGGCATATGGTGCAGACGAAAAGCTGCACTGAGGTCTGCCCACGTGGCCACTGGTTCAGCGGGACGCATAGCTTCAAAATTCTCCCACCATAGATTGGCGGGTCCCTCCAGGAAATACGCCGCGAAGGTCACCTTGTCGGCCTCAGACACATTCGCAGAGCGAATCTAGCGTGAGATGCTGCACAGCCAGTCATCAGCGTCGAGGGGATCGACGGAATGATGAAACTTTGGAGGATTCAACTTCACAGAGTCATTGAGGGACACTGCAGCATTCCTAGGCTGTCGAGCCGTATTCTGCTCAATACGCTCTAGCAGTCGGTTGGTCTCCCTTTTGTTTCTTTCTGCCTCAAGCATCACTTCTACCAGAGAAGGTGGGTGAGGCAGGTCTTCCTGCGACGCTTGGCTACCCTCACCTTGCTCATGAGCAGGGGCACGGTTCAACCTGGTGAACACCATCCTGACAAACAAACTGATAGCTTAGACCAATATCATATCAATACTAGCTATGGATTAAGAATGTACTGAACACACGGAATGCGGAAATGAATATCCGAACAGCATGGTAACAAGCAACCGCTATATATACACCATGGTTCATACACACCCTTGCATAGCTCAGTACACCCTTAACCGAAGAGCATACTACTGAAATTGTGAAACTACTCATCAGAGGCTTACATGCTGCCTATACATTATTTATCTAGGCCTCCAGAATTCATTTCACATTACAACCATACTTCACAAGTCACACAGGACTGTGAACGTACGACTACTACCATACTATCCTTCCGCTCACAGCTCAGGCATCCGCATAGAACATCTCGTAGAGATTACCTCCATGACCTAGAAGCTCAACCTGCGGATCAGGAAACACTCTAGCCTGAGATCCCTGGGATCCATAAGGACATGGATGTGGCCTTGGTCCCCTGACTGGTGGTAAGAGGGGTCCCCGAAGAGGTGTGACTCCTCCTATAGCTGGCCAGTCAACGTGGGCCGGAAGATGGTTCCTAACAGGGTTCGACATCTCCATCTCTCCATACCCTGTCTGGACTATCGGTGCCAGCTGCGTCAAAGCCGTCCACAGACGGGCACGGGTAGCATAAAGCTCCCTACGGAGAGCACGACCATCCCTGTCTCTGTTCACTAGCATCTCAACCGTGGACTGCAGAAGTGGATCCTCCATAGAAGAATCAAAATAGACTCCACTGAGGTATCCCTCTTCACCAGACTGAGAGGCCGGAACATAGCAGAACTCTGAATTCTGCAGCAGTGCATGTCTCGCTCTCATAATAGTCAGCATTGAATAGGCAGCATCATGTACTGCCATGTCAACGGTGACCCCCAACTCATAGGACCAATGGATTGGCTTCTCAGCTCCAGGGTAGTCTGGAAATACCCTAACAGTGCAGATGTACTGGCTCTGGTTGAAGTCTTGGTACTGTTCCTCCACTGTGTACTCGGGGTACCAGCGGTAACCGCACACCGACATCACCCTGACCAGCATGGCCGTATGACCCGGTACATCAATGCACCTGGTCAGACGTACCACCTGACGAGAAGGACGGCCAGGCATCTGTAAATAGAGAGTAATGTAAAAGCATTAGGGCTCTGAATGCAAAATTGGGCAGCATAACGGCTGTAAATGCTCAAAAAAAATTTGAGACAACCCAAATGGAATAGCGTAACCACTCAACTATCAAGTTCAACTCTCTGATCATCAAACTTACTTCCTGCTTCCTAGGAATAAAAGAAACCCAATATCTCTCGACCCGTAGTCCTATAATCTACCGATCAGAAACACGAGCCTAGGAGAAGATGAGTAACCTAGTCCTTAATTCCCGCAGAAAAGACGAGGATGACCAGAATAGAATATCTTGAGAAGAGAACAAGAGTGTTACGTTCCCTTCCACAAAAAATTCCCTTATATATAACTAAGAAATTCTAGACTCAACTTCGACCAGTTTGGCTTAGTAATCCTACAGTCAGTCAGGCTCTGATACCAACGCTGTCGGGACCCCGATCCTAAGCCATAGGAATCCAGCCTGTAACACATCGCATCGCTTTGTGGTCTCATGCACGGTTAACTCCACGGCTGCAGCCTTACCTTAGCCGGGACCGTTTGCGTCTTTTGACTCACGTATGCGATAGTGTCGCTAGCAATCCAATGTCAAAGAACCCGGATCGACATGTCTAGTCATAAACCAAAGTGGCAGTACCGCACAAGGACAGGCATACATGACCCAACAAAGCAGGTGTCGGTCATCAGCGAATGTAGACGAGTCGTAGCAAGCTACAAGGACTCCATTACATCGCGTGACATTTCCCCAAAGGGGACAGACACAACAGCTAAGAAGGACACATGCCGGTCAACCAATGTGTCCGGAGCAGTAGCGAACTACCAAGGCTCGTTGGATCACAAAGGGGCATTTCCTTGTAAGGAGTGCTACTAAAGTTCACGACTAGGTAATCGAACCCCATACATATCAAGTACGACACACGTACGCATGGCATACCGATATGTACAGATACATCGATGGCATCACAACATAACCATAAACATACAAACTTTATTTAAGAGGATCGGAAGAGCCACACACATAATATTACACATCAAGGGTCTCACGACCCATGATAGCAGTCATTCAATTACAAGCCAGCGAAAGAGTTATAAACTGTCTGGGTACAGACAGGGCAACTAGAAGGCACATGGCCTGACTATACTACAAAGCCAACGTAGGGCCAGATCGTAGCTGGGACACTAGCTACTCGTCGTCGTCGATGTCTACGAAGAACCCTCCATTAGGGTCGTTAGCAACCTCTGCAACATTTATTAAGCAAACATGAGTATGAAGGTACTCAGCAAGACTTTAGGAGAACTAACTACTCATGCAAGGTATCAAAAGGTATGGTGGGGTTTCATGCGGAAAAGCCAGCATTTCGCTCGTGGCTAGACAACTTGCATTTTGAAATTAGTTTTGACAACTTGATTTCTCGCACACGAGTCCACTAACACCACAACAATACACTGTCGTGGAATCATTCCGTCTCCATACGGAAATGCCGTCCACGACACTCACGCTTATCTTGAGAATTTTATGAGTAGCCATTGAAGTTATCTATGAACAACATATGTCTCCAAGTAGTCCATATCCGCGGACGCGGCTATTCGAATAGATCATAACCCTGCAGGGGTGTACTTCGTCACACACGCTTTCGCCACTTATCGCCATGTGCATGTCATGCACCTCGGCAACCTCCAAGCGGAAGCCCTGCGAGGGAGTCGGCCACGACCGTTAACCACACTAGTACCTAGTCCAGGTTTATCGCCTATCTGAGAGTAACCCATACGGAAGTTCGGCCGAGGTTTCCGCCACGGCCTCAAACGATGTGCGCAGGGTTCCCAAGCCCACCATCCGGGTGCCACTTGGTACACCGTGCCACTGCCTACCGCATCATGGTCCACCTCTCAGGTCAGCACCATGCACGGCCTCCAGCATTTCTATAAACACCAGAAACTACTTGCAACTCCTGGACCGAGTACTACGCGATTAATAGGCCGAGCGGGGTCATATTTCAGGGCCCAGCATGTGGTAGTATCTAGTCTTGGATTACATACACGGAACTTAGTTCCTATGGACGGTTCCAATGAAACAACCCGCCATGTACTCCTACACAGCCTTTCACCGGTACCTTTACCAAATCAAGTTCAACACACAACCTTTGCTCACCGAACACATTCCACATTTCTGTTCATCTCCCAGATGACAGACCATACACAACTCTAAGCATAGCATGCATAGCAGGATAAGGCACATCATAGCTCAAGCAATGACCAGGTATGCTAGGTTGCAAGGTTCAGCTATTTACTGTGACAAGGTTAAGTCATGCAAAGGAAGTGGGTTCAACTATCGTGGCAAAAGAAGTTGAAGCATTTGATCCTAAATGCAATAAATAGGTGCAGGAGCAAGAACATAGGAGTTATCGGGATGATCAAAAGGGTTGCTTGCCTTGTTGCTCAGAGGAGGAACGATATCCGTCAGACGGATATTCGGTGGAATCCGGGGTTGCGGAGCCTACCGAAATGAATGGCAACATTCAATAACAACCATATGCGATCAAAATGATGCATGAGCATGGCTTGAGAATGCAAGGTGATAAGTTATTATTTTCAACATGTATTAGGTTTAGAGTTGATTTGAATCACATTCGAATAGCAATTCAAACGGGGTATTCTCGGATACCGTTTTAATTGATTCGACCTGATGCTCAGATCAACTTGATGTTAGCATGCATGAAATGTCATGTTATGGTACTGATTTGTAAGTAGGACAGTGTGTGATCATTGTAATCATAATGAAATTTGAATAATTTTCCAATTCCATTTAAAAAGTAATTATAAGAATTGAATTATTCCTTATTCCACAATTTAGGGTTCTGTAACTTTTTCAAACATAGTTGAAAATAGCATAATCAGAATCCTTGAATTTTTCTGATACTTTTTCATATATAAATTATTTTCATTGGAGTTACAGATTAATTTCTATGATTTTTACAATTTTTAGCAATTTCCTGAATTAGTTTTATACTGGAAATTCTAATTATTGCATCAGACTGACGTCAGCAGGTCAGCCGACCTGTTCAGGTCAAACCTGACAGGGGGCCCCACTGGTCAGCCTCTCTGGGACTAATCCCGCGCTGACCAGCCCTAACTGAGGTTTGACTTGGCCTTGGGCCCACTTGTCAGCGAGTGATTAGGTCACTAAACTGCTGGGTTAGCTTGCCACGTCGACCCCCACCGGAGGGTGGTCGCCGGCGACCAGGCCCGCGGAGGAGGGCTCGTCGGAGGCGACCTAGACGGCGCTGCACAGCACTAAAACGCACTCGGTTTGCAGCTACAGCATGCTCGCGAAGTGGCCGATCTGGCAGGACCATCTGGGGAGGCTAGGGTCGCCGGAAGAGGCGTCTGCAACGAGCCGGAGCGGCGGCCGAAGCTCGGCCTTCTATGAGGGGCGGTTCTAGGGCACGGGGAGGGCAGCTGGAGGGCTCGACACGCTCCTGGAGGCTACAGGATCTCGAATCCTAGCTCGGGCGCGTGGATCGGTCATCACAGCGACGGCAGCGACATGGCCGGCGGCGAGAAGCTCTTGGCCTTGGTGGGGAACTAGGATACGATGCACGGGAGAGCGTGGGGTGAGAGGGAAAACGACGACGAGCTCACGGCGGTTCCGATGGCGCTGAAGAGGGGCTCGGGGATGCGCTGGAGGAAGCGAATCGACGGGAGAGGTCCGGCGGCCGGAGGTGGAAGACGACGGCGTTGCGGGCGTTGCAGGGCTCGAGGAAGCTTCGGCTTCTGCAGAGATGACCAGGGCGACGAGGCGGCGCTAATGGCGTGCTCTGGGAGGGAATCCTATGGCTAGGGGCACGGGCAGCTCGAGCTCGAGCTCGGCTCTAATGGCGGCAGCAAGGAGGAGGAGGAGATCCGGAAGGAGGAAGAGAACCGAGGCGGGGAATGGATAGGGGAGGCTCTGGGAAGCTTATCCCCGTATTCGCCAGTGCGAGGCGGCGGCCAGGAAGGCACGCAGGTGCGTGGCCGCGCCGGAGGGGGCGGCGGCCACCTCCTACTGCCTACTGGCGCGAGGGAGGGGACGAGCCAGGGATGGGCCGGGCCAGGCTTAGGCGACAGGTAAGGTTTTTTTTCCATTTTTTTCTGTTTTTGTTTTTCTGTTTTGCTAATTATTGTTTTGCTAATTCATTCAGCTCCAAAACAAAAAGTAAAAACTATTTTAGACCTCCTGAAATATTTGTTATAATATCCCCAACCATTTCCAAGCTTTTCAACATTTTTGGAAATTTATAGTTTCTGATTTCAAATTTAAGATTTGAAACCAGTAGCCTTTTTCATTTATTCAAAAAGCTTAAGGTGTCAAGAAAATAGTTTTCTCCAATGCTCATTTACTTTCATGATTTATCAGAAAGTTTGAACATTTCTTGAGGCCATTTTGGGTTCATTGATTTTGAACTAGTTTGAGATTTCCTTTAATTGAAATGGTGGCTAGGGTTTTGAGTTTTTCCTTTGCCACTTTGTTGCTTTTGTTGAAACTTCTTAGATGCAAATGCAAAGAAGACATGAGCACAATGCTATCTTGCTTAAGGGTTAGGGATGTGACAATCGCCTACCAACGTATTCACCTCAAGGGTGATGTCAACAATAATAACTCATGACAACCCACATTCAACTGGATATAGATGCCTAGATATTTCCCCACCACATGATTCTTGCAAAAGATAAAACAAAAAGGAGTAGATAAGAATACTTTGACTCTTGCATAAAAGTAAATACGTAAAAGATAGGCTCTTCGCAGAGGGAAGAAGAGGTTGTCATGCGCTTTTTGGTTGTATGCCAAATCCCTTAGTGCAGAGGACCATTATGTTATATTGCCCCTTATGATAGCAACCTTTATTATGCGCTTTATTGCTTTTATTATAGCCATCACAAGTTCATACAACGCTTAATTTCCTTTACACTAAATGATCGAACACGTTTAGAAGAAATTTTTATTGCCTTCTGCATCGAGGATAACTTACTTTAAGGATCTTACTCAATCCATAGGTAGGTATGATGGACTCTAAAAACATGGATTTGGGTTTAAGGTTTTGGATGCACAAGTAGTATATCTACATAGTGCGGGGTTTTGGCTAGCACCATATGTTAGAGGATCTATAACAATATAACTTCTATGTGAATGTGAACAAACATAAATCATTATGTTGTCTCCCTTGTCCAACATTAAGAGTTTTGGCATACTATAATTAATGGGGCCTCACAATCATAAAAGATGTCAATGATAGTGTATTTGCATGTAAATCTTCTCTTCCCTTGTTAATTCTTTCATGTGTTTTCTCACCAACCAATGTTGTGTTTGTCAACCTTCAACAAAATTTACCACTTATACTTTTCCTTATGTGGTCTCACTACTTACTATAAGATTAGCATACCATATTTTTCATTATTACCTTTATTTTGATTTAAACAAGAAGGTAAAGAAGCAAAGACTCAGACTAAACTTTATTATATAACTCTCACTCGATTACATATATAGATAGATCGAGAAAGTAGCACTCAAAAGAAAAGGATCAAACTAAACTTTTATTTGACTAAATCACAAAATAACTAAAGATCAACCTAAGATGGATAAATATAATAAGAGTGATGGTGATACGATACCGGGGAACCTCCTCCAAGATTGGCATAATCCAAGGGGAGTGCCCATAACCGTGTACTCAAGTCTCCTTCGGTGGTGATGATGGTGGTGGATTCTTGGAAATGATGCCCTTCAAGATGCAATTTTCCTCCACGAGCTTGTTAACTTGTTGTTTGAGATCCATTATTTCCTTACGTAGCCTTTCGGTGATAGTTAAAGCACCGTCCACCCATGGATGTATCCTGGCTGAGGGGGAAAACCAACACTCTTTTTCAAGTTATTATAAGAGATGGACTTAGCATCGAGAGGTTTAACCGAATCTGGTAGTACTGAGCTCGTGAATTCCTCATGCCAACCATCAGGTGAAAGGGGGAAATGGATTCCTCTTTGATAGTTTCTTTCGGTTCTTCTCTTTTTAGCTCTGTCTTCATCGGCCAAGAATATTCTTCTACGTGGTTGGAGGAGGGACAAGACATGATGCCCAGCTTGATAAATCTGATAGAAAACAGCACAAAACAAGAACAGAGGGTTTCTTCGTGGTACTGGGGTCAAATCATCTCGAGATATGTATAACGGATTTTTATATGGGGAAATACTTGTCCGACAAGAAAACCGAGCCACGAAGCTGCCCGAGGGGCCTACTACCCACCAGGGTGCACCAGGTGGAGCTCGCGCACCCTCGTGCCTAGTGGACACCTGGGTTTCCTTCCACTATGTTTACCAATTCCCTAATTTTTGTAATATTCGAAAACTGACAGAAAATATTTTTGCGGATTTTTCAGAGTCTGTTTACTTATAGTATCACTTACCTCTTCCTTTTAAAAGGTCTGGAGTATTCTAGAACGTCTCCTTTATGGGTTCCTCTGGTTTCATGGTTTGAATAATATTTTTTCAACATTAATAGGTGTTTTATTCTTCGTCCATTAACCACCTTCGGGTTAGTACCTTCGCGATTATTAATCTTAATAGCTCCAAACCGATAAACTTCTTCAATGATATATGGTCCTTCCCATTTGGAGAGAAGTTTTCCTGCAAAAATCTACGATGAGAATTGTACAATAGAACATATTCACCAACCTTGAATTCTTGCTTTTGGATCCTTTTCTCATGACATCTTTTAACATTTCTTTGAATAGTTTGGCATTTTCATAAGCTTGGGCTCTCCATTCATCTAGTGAGCTAATATCAAATAACCTCTTTTCACCAGCAAGTTTTGAATCATAGTTGAGTTCTTTAATTTCCCAATAAGCTTTATGTTCTAACTCAAGAGGTAAATGACATGCTTTTCCATAAACCATTTTATAAGGAGACATACCCATAGGATTTTTATAAGTAGTTTCTGAGGCCCACTATCCATCATCTAATTTCTTAGACAATTCTTTTGGGACCTATTGATTGTCTTTTGCAATATTAATTTTATTTCTCTATTGGTTAATTCTAATTGACCACTATATTGAGGGTGAGAGGGAGATGCGATTCTATGGTAACATCATATCTAGCAAGCAACTTACAAAAATCACCATGAATAAAAAATGTGAACCACCATGAGTCATTAAATATCTAGGAACTCCAAAACATGGGAAAATAACTTTCTTATGCATTTTAATAGAGGTGTTATGATCAGCACGACTCGTTGGAATAGCTTCTACCCACTTAGTGACATAATCAACAACAACCAAAATCTTTGTATACCCATTAGAGGAAGGAAAAGTTCACATACAATCAAATCCCCAAACATTAAATGGTTCAATAACAAGTGAATAATTCATAGGCATTTCTTGACATATACTAATATTACCAATTCTTTGACATTCATCACAAGAGAGGACAAACTTACGAGCATCTTTGAAAAGAGTAGGCCAATAAAATCTAGACTGTAATTCCTTGTGTGCAGTTCTATCTCCCGCATGGGGTCCTCCATAAGCCTCAGACTGACACTTACGAAGGATTTGTTCCTGTTCATACTCAGGTCTACAACATCTAATAATACCATCTACTCCCTCTTTATAAAGATGTGGGTCATCCCAAAAGTAAAGTCTTAAATCAAAGAAGATTTTTTTTCTTTTGCTGATACGTGAAACTATCTGGTATGTATTTAGCAACAATGTAATTAGCATAATCAGCAAACCAGGGTGTGTTATGAGAAACATTGACCACAACTAGTTGTTCAGCAGGGAACTATCATCAATAGGTAGTGGGTCATCAAGAATATTTTCTAACCTAGACAAGTTATCAGCTATGTGGTTCTCAGCTCCTTTCCTATCAATGATATACAAATCAAATTCTTGTAGGAAAAGAACCCACCTAACAAGTCTAGGTCTAGCATCTTTCTTTTCCATAAGACATTTGATAGAAGCATGATCAGTGTGAACAATTACTTTAGAATCAACATTGTAAGTTCTGAATTTATCACAAGCAAATACAACTGCTAAGAACTTTTTTTCAGTAGTAGCATAATTTCTCTCGGTATTGTCCAGAGTTTTAATATCATAACACTTTGTCCTAGAATAGCACCATAAGCATTATCACTAGCATCACACATAATTTAAAAAGGCAAGTTCCAACCATGTTGTTGAACAATAGGTGCAAAAGTTAAGGCTTTCTGAAGTGTTTCAAAGGCTTCTACACAGTCGTCATCAAAAACAAAAGTAACATCCTTCTATAATAAATTGGTAAGAGGTCTAGAAATTTTAGACAAGATTTAATAAACCTCCAATAGAAACCAGCATGACCAAGGAAACTACGGATACCTTTAATATCTATAGGACATGGCATCGTCTCAATTGCATCAACTTTAGCTTTATCCACCTCAATACCTCGTTCGGAAATTTTTTGACCCTAGACAATACCTTCATTTACCATAAAGTGGCACTTCTCCCAATTCAAGACAAGGTTAGTTTGCTCATATCTCTGTAAAACTCTATCAAGGTTGCTTAAGAAATCATCAAAAGAAGTTCCATAAATGGAAAAATCATCAATGAAAACCTCGACAGTCTTTTCACTAAAATCAAAGAATATAACAGTCATACATCTTTGAAAGGTAGTAGGTGCATTGCATAGTCCAAAAGGCATATGTCTATAAGCATAGGTTCCAAAAGGACAAGTAAAGGTGGTTTTCTCTTGGTTAGGTTGTTTGCACAAGTTTTGAGAAAAACCAGAATAACCATCTAGAAAGAAAAAATGTGTGTCCTTCGATAATCTTTGTAGCATTTGATCTATGGAAGCTAAAGGATAATGTTCACTTCAAGTAGCTTTGTTTGATTTTCTAAAATGAATTAACATTCTATAGCTAGTCACAATTCTTTGTGGAAAGAGTTCATTTTTATCATTAGGAACAATAGCAGTACATTCTTTCTTCGGAACACAATGAACGAGACTTAGCCATTTACTATCAGCTATGGGATAAATTATAACTCTTTCGGGAAAATTTAATATTACATTTCTTACCACTTCTTTCATTTCAGGATTCAGTCTTTTTAGGTGATCAACAACGGGTTTAGCATCTGGTTCCATATTAATCTTGTGCTGACAAAGAGTGGGACTAATGCCCTTAAGATCATCAAGAGTATACCCAATAGCAGCTCAATGCTTCCTTAAAGTTCTTAACAATCTTTTTTATTCATGCTCTATAAGGTTAACATTGATAATAACATGATATATATTCTTTTCATTAAGATAGGCATATTTTGAAGTGTGAGGTAATTTCTTTAGTTAAAACACATAATCACGCTTGGGTGGAGGAGGACCTCCTGGAGTTTCAACATGCAAGATGTATTTAAGGATAGGTTGTTGTTCAATGAACATTTTATCTATTTCATTTATTTCACACATATCATGTTCAGGGTCTAGCAAATATTGTTATAAAGGATCAGTAGGAGGAATGCAAATATAAGCAAGACCAATTATTTCATATTTACTAGGCAATTATTTATCATGGGGTTGCTTACTTAACTTGGAGAAATTAAACTCATGAGGCATACCACAAAAATTAACACTAGTAGATTCCTTTTGCAATCTATTTGAGCATTGATGGTATTCAAGAAGGGTCTACCAAAAATTATGTTACAAAAATCATCTTGCGGTGAGCCAAGTACTAGAAAATCAGTAGGGTATTTTACTTTTCCACACAAGACTTCAACATCTCTAACAATCCCAAGTGGTGTGATGGTGTCTCTATTAGCAAGTTCAATAGTAACATCTATCTCTTCTATTTCAGCGGGTGCTATCTCATGCATAATTTCCTCATATAACGTAAAATGAATAGCACAAACACTAGCACCCATATCATGTGAACCATGATTACAATGATCTCATATTTTGACAGAGAAGACATGCATGCCAAGAATGGGTTTATTTTTATCTTTAGTACCAAGTTTGGCTATTCTAGGAGCTTCACGAGACAAATAAATAACATGCCCATCAATATTATCGAGAAAGATATCTTTAACCATAGAAATACTAGGTTCTACCTTGATTTTCTCACGGGGTTTGGTGGTTCTCGCATAACTTTTGTTAACGACGGTTGAAGCTTTAGTGTATTCCTTTACCCTAACAAGGAAAGGCAGGTTCTCAATATAATAAGTAGGCACAATTGGGTCAACATTGTAAATGATAGTTTCATCTTCAACTCTAATTGGTTCTTCAACTTTTTTATAGGTGGATGATATTTAAACAATTTATCTTTAGGGAGATCAACATGAGTAGCAAAGGTTTCACAAAATAAGGCTACTATCTCAGAGTCAAGTCCATATTTATTGCTAAAATCATTGAAAGCATCGATATTCATAAAATATTTAACACAATGAAACTCAAGTTTTATACATGACTCTTTACCTTCATCGAGTTCCCAATCTTCAGGATTGCGTTAATTTCTTTCCAAAATATCCCACTCGAATTCAATAGTCTTCTTCATAAAAGAACCAGAACAAGAAGTATTGAGCATTGTTTGATCATTACAAGAAAGTCGAGCATAAAAATTCGGAATCATAATTTCTCTCGGGAGATCATGATGGGAAATGAATATAACATTGACTCAAGCCTCCCCCAATCTAGAGCGATACTTTCTCCTTCACAAGGCCAAAATTATAGATAACACTCTGATCACGATGAACAAGATGTATAGGATACTGTTTTTGGTGAAACTACAATTGCAATTGATTCCAATTCCAAGATCATGTATCATTGCATAGCCTATATCCTGTCAATGATTCCCCCCCTTTTATCTCCGGATAAATTCGCAAGAAATTATACGCACACTTCATCCACATAGATTAGGTGCATATGGGGATATTTTGTTCCATCTCTTGCATAAGGATTAGCTTGTAGTTTCTCTACCATACCCGAAGGAATGTCATAATAAATATTTTAAGTAGGTTCAATAGGTTGAGGGAAAACTCATGGTGTTTCCGGTCGAGGTGAATATACCCCGAACAAACCCCTCAAAGGATTAATTTCCATAGTGACAAGTGATAGTAAATTTCAACTCGTAATATAAAATTTCCCTAACCAAATTCCTCTTACCAAAGGCGCTTCACTCCCCCACAACGGTGCCGGAAAATAGTCTTGATGACCCATAAGTATAGGGGATCAATCTTAGTCCTTTCTGTAAGTAAGAGTGTCGAACCCAATGATGAGAAGAAAGAAATGACAAGTGGTTTTCACCAAGGTAATTTCTGCAAGCACCGATATAGCGGTAACAAGTTGTTTGATAGCAAGATAGATGTAACAAGTAATGAGTAGAAATAGCAATGATAAGTGCAGAGAGGTAGCCCAATCCTTTTGTGTCAAAGGACAGGCCAGAATGGTTTCTTATAATAGGAAAAGCGTTCTTCCGGGCACACGGGAATATCATCTAGTAACTTTCGTCATGACGGGTTAATTCACGTTCGGTACTTTGATAATTTGATATGTGGGTGGACCAGTTCTTGGGTGTTGTTCTTACTTGAACAATCCTCCCGCTTGACTAACCCCCCCGCAAGCATCCTTAACTACGAGAAAAGAATTAAGAACAAATTCTAACCAAAGCATTAAACATAGTGATCCAAGTCAGCCCCTTACGGAATAGTGCATAAACTAGGGTTTAAGTTTCTGTCACTTTCGCAACCCATCATCTAATAAGTACTCCACAATGCATTCCCTTAGGCCCAAAGATGGTGAAGTGTTATGTAGTCGACTTTCACATAACACCACTAAGGGAACACCACATTAATATTATCAAAATATCATACGAATATCAACTTAACATGACTTCTCCCGAGGCCTCAAGAACAAAAGTATCTACCCACAAGTGATAAACATGCTCATGATCAGAGAAGTATGAAATAACATACTGGATCTGGACATATGATCTTCCACCAAAAAGCCAAAAAGCATCAACTACAAAATGTAATCAACACTACTAGTCACCCCAAGGTACCAATCTGAGGTTCCGGTACAAGATTGAGCACAACAGATGAACTAGAGTTTTGAAAGGAGATGGTGTTGTTCAAGATGTTGATGAATAGTGGCCTTCCCAAGATGAGAGGGTTGTTGGTGAAGACGATGGCCTTGATTTCCCTCTCCGTTAGGAAAGTTCCAGCGATGGAATCGCTCCACCGGAGGGCATAATTTCTCCTGCCATGTTCTGCCTCGAGACGGTAGCACTTTGTCTCAAAATTCCTATCCTTACTTTTTTTATGTCAAACTTGAATATATACTAGAAGATGGTTGCCAGAAATGAGCTGGTTGGCCCACTACACACAAGGGTGCTAGGGGGATGGCATGGCCTGGTGCCTAGCAGGCACCTGGCATCCCCCCTCTCGTACTTCTTCCTTCCAATATTTTTCATTTATTCCATAAAAATTCTCCGTGGAGTTTCAGCCCATTTGGAGATGTGCGAAATAGGTATCTCTGCCATAGCTTTTTCAGGTCCAGAATTCCATTTTCCAGCATTCTCCCTCTTGGTGTAAACCTTGCATATTATGAGAGAAAAGGCATTAGAATTACTCAAGAAAGTGGTATAATGCATAAAAACACTATAAATTACAGTAGCAAAACATAATGCCAAATGGTTGTATCAGGTCATCAAACCATATTCTTCACGGAGCTCCTCGTTCTATTTCAACAATGCTTTCATTTCCTAGAATACTTGTTGATGAATTTGATCCTTACTGCTTAAAGACTTTGACTGAAGACTTTATGAATTTCCTCATCTCAAACTCTATAGTCACCTTGTTCTTCACCTGCTTATCTTGTTTACATGCTACTCGCACTGTGTATGTTTCACTTCATCAGGATGACTATGCTACTGCCATGACATGCTTACACCTGAGTATTGATTCCACTGCAAGTAGTTTGTCACTTAGTAAATTTTTCAAATAGAAATTCTTGAGTGACGAATTTCTAAAAATTGCCTATTCACCCCCCTCTAATCGATATAACGCTCTTTCATGCAGTACAAAATGTTCATGAACATTGGAAGGATTTCGAAGAAACAAAATTACCTCGTAATTTAATTGGCGTGCGTGAGCTCTAGTAATTTGTCCAGTATGTATAGCAGCAGGGGTGATTGGTGTAACAATGGTTTTGATGTCCTCATCACATGATATAGGTACATGTCATCTATCATGAAATGTTTTTTGTTATGTATAGCATAATGGAGACTACAAGTATTGAGTGCATCACTTGAAATATGGAGAGCATTGCTATTCATGATATGCAGATGGTGCACACAAATATTATAATCATGGAATGGATGGGATGGAATACAATCTCCTAACATGTAGGGGGAAACTATAGGGGGCTCCTCATGTGCAATAGTGGAAGCATAATTTGAAGAATATGGACAACATCCAAAAGAATGCATATCCCAAGCTAGGTGGTCATGGAATGGCATATAAGAATAATTGCGCAAATGATGCAAAGGAAGCATTGCAATATCATCGAATAAAAACAAATGCCAATAACCAAAGGCTTTCCATCTATTCCATATTTGACGAGGAGACCCCTATAGTTTCCCCCTACATGTTAGGAGATTGTATTTCATCCCCTCATGTGCAATAGTGGAAGCATAATTCGAAGAATATGGACAACATCCAAAACAATGCATATACCAAGCTAGGTGGTCATGGCATGGCATATATGAATAATTGCGCAAATGATGCAAAGGAAGTATGCCAATATCATCGAAGAAAAACAAATGCCAATAACCAAAGGCTTGCCATCTATTCCGTATTTGCACATTGGGTTTATTTTAATTTGACGTGCATAGTCACTATTGTGAGATTGCAATGATGCAATACGAGAGATCTCACCTATAGAAAAAGACAAGTTTAGAGGATTACCAAACATCATGTGACCAATAGAATTTTCACATGATATCATATGTAGTATAGCATCACAACTAGTGAATTCGACATGTTCATCAGCATATTCATTAAAAATCAATGGCATATCTGAGCATGAAGAAGACATAGCATGTGAAGTATCCATAAGGTGATCAACGTCATGCAAGAAATCGGTGTTGAGGTAGTCCACTATTGGGACAAGAAAAGTACCATCACCTATGTTACCTTTAGAGCTCTGCTCATGTGATGTAGGTTAGGTGGGAAGAACAAACTTGTGGTAACATCATGACGAAACCATGTGGGGTGCATCATCGTCCACCATGTCCATTGCAATTCCCATTGGAGCGATGGACTCGTCCAGGGTAGGCCAATCCTTTTGTGGCCCTGCACAAAAGAAATCGACAAATAGCCCTGCACAAAAGAAAAGGACACAATAGCAGTTAAGAAGTTTTTAGAAATTATAGTGGCCTCATGTGCCCACTCAACTACCTCGTCCTCTAAGTGTTGTGGATCACTCACTCCCACAAGGATATTCTCACTCATATGGTGAAGGCACAAGTATAGGGGGTCAATCATAGTCCTTCCGATAAGTAATAATGTCGAACCCAATGGGGAGCAGAAGGAACTAACAAGAGCTTTTCAGCAAAGTAATTTTTGCAAGCACTAAAATAGCGGTCAGAAGTTGTTTGATAGCAAGATTATTGTAACAAGTGACAAGTAGCAACAGTAACAATAGGTGCAGAAAGGTAGCCCAATACTTCTGTGGCAAAGGACAGCAGGAATAGTTTCTTATAATAGGAAAATTGTTCTTGAGGGCACATGGGAATTTCATCTAGTCACTTTCGTCATGTTGGGTTATTTCACGGTCGGTATTATGATAATTTGATATGTGGGTGGACCGGTGCTTGGGTGTTGTTCCTACTTGAACAAACCTCCCACTTATGATTAACCCTCCCGCAAGCATCCGCAACTACGAGAAAAGTATTAAGAATAAATACTAACCATAGCATTAAACATAGGGATCCAAATCATCCCCTTACAAAGTAGTGCATGGACTAGGGTTTAAGTTTTTGTCACTCTCGCAACCCACCCTCTAATTTATACTCCACAATGCATTCCCTTAGGCACAAATATGGTGAAGTGTTATGTACTCGACATTCACATAACATCACTAAGGGAATCACAACTTTCATATCATCAAAATACCGAACGAATATCAACTTCACATGACTACTTGCAACATGATTTCTCTTGTGGCCTGAAGAACAAAAGTAACTACTTGCAAGAGCTAAACATGTTCATGATCAAAGAGGTATTAAATAGTATTATGGATTTGAACATATGATCTTCCACCAAATAAACCATAAAGCATCAACTACAAGATGTAATCAACTCTACTAGTCACAACCCAGGTACCAATCCGAGGTTCCGGTACGAGATTGAGTACAAGAGATGAACTAGGGTTTTGAGAGGAGATGTTGTTGATGAAGATGTTGAAGAAGATTGGCCTCCCCAAGATGAGAGGGTTGTTGGTGATGACGATGGCCTCGATTTCCCCCTTTGGGAAGGAAGTTCCTCCGGTTTAATAGCTCCACCGAAGGACAAAAGTTTTCCTGCTCAGGTTCCGCCTAGAGATAGTGGCGCTTCATCCCAAAAGTCCTCCTCTGAAGTTTTTCAGGGTAAAAGGGAATTTATACGAGAAGATGGTCGCGAGAGGTGGGCCAGGGGGCCACTAGACATCAGGCCGCGCTAGGGGGCCTGGCACGCCTTCGTGTCTAGTGGGCCCCTGGTACCCCCCCTTCGGTACTTCTTCCCTCCAGTATTTTTTATTTATTATAAAATAAATATCTGTAAATTTTCATCCCAATTGGAGATGTGCATAATAGGTATCTCTGATATAGCTTTTTCACGTCCAGAATTCCATCTGCCAGCGTTCTTCCACTTGATGTAAACCTTGCATATTATGAGAGAATAGGCATTAGAATTACTCCCCAAGTGGCAAAATGCATAAAAACACTATAAATAACATTAAAAACATGATGCAAAACAGACGTATCAAGTCTCCCAAGCTTAGACCTCGCTTGTCCTCAAGCGAAAGCCGACAACGAAAATCATGACCACATGCTTTAAGAGAGAGGTGTCAATAAAAACAAAATACGGACATACCAGCATCATGCTCATTATTATAACAACAAATAAAACTTTATAAAATACTTCATCACAAAATTTTCATCATATAACTTTGATCATAAAGGCTTCTTATAAGGAAGTAGCAATTCATCAGAACATCGAAGTATGAAGCATAAATTCAATTGAAAACTAACAAACTATGTTTTCACTCAACTTTACAACATAATTCATCATATTTTTAGGAAAGGTCACATATCGGAGCTTTTAAGAAAGTCTAAATACTCAACCATCATTTAGTCTTCTATAATTGCTAACACCCACTACATTCATATGAGGTAAAGGTTTCAACCGGACACATAGAATGATAGGGGTGTATAGTGTTGTCTCCCAACGTATTCACCTCAAGGGTGATGTCAACAATAATAACTCATGACCACCCTCATTTTAGTTGGATATATATGTTTAGATGTTTCCCCACCACGAGATGCTTGCCAAAGAGAAGATAAAAGAAGTAGAGGAAAATACTTTGACTCTTGCATAAAAGTAAATACATAAAGGTAAAAATAGGCCCTTCGCAGAGGGAAGCAGAGGTTGTCATGCGCTTTTGGTTGTATGATAAATCTCTTAGTGCAAAGGAACGTTATGTTATATTACCCGTTTTGATTGCAACCTTTATTATCCAGTCCATCGCTTTTATTATCGCCATCACAAGTTTGTACAACGCTTAATTTCCCTTATACTAGATGATCAAACATGTTTAGAAGCATTTTTCTTGCTTTGTGCACAAATGACAACTTACTTGAAGGATCTTACTCAATCTATAGGTAGGTATGGTGGACTCTCCAAACATGGATTTGGGTTTAAGGTTTTGGATGCACAAGTAGTATCTCTACTTAGTGCGGAGTTTTGGCTAGCAAAGGAATTGGGCAAGCACCACATGTTAGAGGATCTATAACAATGTAACTTCTATGTGAATGTGAACAAGCATAAATCATTACATTATCTTCCTTGTCCAATGTCAAATTTTTTGGCATATTATAATTAATGGGGGCTCACAATCATAAAATATGTCAAATGACAGTCTATTTGCATGTAAATCTTCTCTTCCCTTATTAATTATTTCATGTGTTGCGTCACCAACGAATGCTATGTTTGTGAACCTTCAACAAATTTTACCACTTATACTTTTCATTATTTTACCACTCCTTACTATAAGTTTGGCATAAGATCTTTTAATTATTTTGCCTTATTTTGATTGCAGCAAGAAAGTAAAGAAGCAAAACTCAAACTAAACTTTATTATATAACTCTCACTCGATTACATAGATAGATAGATCACTAAACTAGCACTCAGAAGAAAAGGATCGAAGTAAAATTTTATTTGACTAAACTTGAAAATATCTAATGATGCAACTAAGATGGATAGAGATAAATAAGAGTGATGGTGATACCATACGGAAGCACCTCCCCCAATCTTGGGACAAGCCAAGGGGAGTGCCCATTCCCGTGTACTAAAGTCTCCTTCTTTTGTGGTGAAGATGGAGGTGGTGGTGATGTGTTTTTCATCTCCAACTTGCGTCTGAGGCTCAAATTATCTTCCCCCAGACCCTCATCCTTCAGTCTAGCTTTAATATGTTTTCACACAATGCCCCTTTGCTCTCGTGTAGAAAATGGGAAGGGATAAATTGGACCTTAGTTTTGTACTTGATGGGGAGGCTTGACTTGTTGAATTCCATGTGCATATCTCCAAGTTGAGGCATTGGATCTTCCTCTTCCTCGGAGCTATCCCGGTTTGCTTCTTTCATATCCTCGTATTTCTCCTCCTTCGTTGTGTAGCCGTAGTGATCCACCTCTCCATAGACCATAAGGTTCGCGATGAAATCAGTGATGTAGCTCTCTCCCGCCGAGTCTTGAGACGGCAAAATTTTAGACCTGCCAAGAAAACAACTCGAAACAACAAAAGAGGATTTCTTCGTGGTACTCGGGTCAAATCATCGGGAGATATAGAGAGAGCATTTTCATACAAGGAAATATGTGTCCCACAAGAAAACAGAGCCAGGAAGGTGTTGGTGAACGTTGCATGGGAAACAAAAGATTTCCTACGCACATGAAAGACCTATCATGGTGATGATCATATACGAGAGGGGATGTCAGATCCACATACCCTTGTAGATCGCTAAGAGAGAAGTGTTAAAATTGCGCTTGATGTAGTCAAACATATTTGCGATCCGATCACGATGTGTCCCACGAACTCCATCCCGATCTAGTACGGAACGGATGGCACCTCCGCGTTCAGCACACGTATAGCTTGATGAAGATATCCACCTTCTTTATCTAGCAAGAGATACGAAGAGGTAGATGAATTCTCTGGTAACACGATGGAGTGGCCGTGATAGTAGTGGATCTACTCCGGCAGGGCTTCGTCGTGCCGTACTGAACTAGCTACGGAGTGTCGCGAAGTAGTGGAGGGAGAGAGGGCTACACAATGGCTTGGGGTGCAAAAAGCCTCTCAAACCTCCACTATATATAGGAGGAACAAGAGGGAGGGTGGCTTGCCTCCTACTCCAAGTAGGAGGGTTCGGCCGAGACCAAGAGGAAGGAGTCCTACTCCCATTCGGTTTGGTGGAGGACTCCTTCCCATCTTGTCCACCTCCTTCCTTTTCTTTTTTTTCCTTTTTTATTTTGCTTTCGGTCAAAATACGCTTATTGGGTTGTCCTCACCAACCCACTAAGGGCTGGTGCGCCACCCATGAGCCTATTATGTCCTCTCCCGGGTGGGTGGCCCCTCCCGGTAAACCCCAGAACCCATTCGTCACTCCCGGTACTTTACCGGTAATGTCCGAAATCTTTCCGGAAGCCAAATGCAAGAATACTATGCATCAATATTTGTTTCCGGACCATTCTGGAGACCCTCGTGACATCCAAGATCTCATCCGGTACTCCGAACAACATTTGGTTACCAACATCAATATTTTAACTATACCGAAACGTCACCGAACCTTAAGTGTGCAGATCCTGCGGGTTCGAGAACTATGTAGATATGACCGAGACACTCTCCGGTTAATATCCAATAGCGGGACTTAGATGCCCATATTGGATCCAGCATATTCTACGAAGATCTTATCGGTTGAACCTCTATGTCAAGGATTCATTTAATCCCTTATATCATTCCCTTTGTCCTTCGGTATGTTGCTTGCCCGAGATTCGATCGTCGGTATTCCCATACCTATTTCAATCTTGTTACCGTCAAGTCTCTTTACTCGTTCCGTAATACAAAATCCCGTGGCTAACTCTTTAGTCACATTGCTTGCAAGTTTTGTTTGTGATGTTGTATTACCAAGTGGGCCCCGTGATACCTCTTTGTCATACTGAGTGACAAATTCCAGTCTCGATCCATACTAACTCAACGCACACCTTTGGAGATACCTGTAGAGCACCTTTATAGTCACCCAGTAACGTTGCGACATTTGATACACACAAGGCATTCCTCCGATGTCAGGGAGTTACATGATCTGATGCTCATAGGAATGCATACTTGACATGCAGAAAAAAATTGCAACAAAATAAAATGATCAAATTCTATGTTTATTGTTTGGCTCATGTGATCCTATTATAAATTGGCAACACTTTGTCTATGCCTAGGAAAGCTTAACCATCTTTGATCAACGAGCTAGTCAACTAAGGCTTACTAGGCATAGTATTTTGTCTATGTATCCACACATGTATTTATGTTTCCATTCAATAAAATTATAGCATGGATAATAAATGATTATCTTGAAACATGAAATATAATAATAACTTTTTATTAATGCCTCTAGGGCGTATTTCCAACAGTCTCCCACTTGCACTAGAGTCGATAATCTAGTATCACATCTCTATGTGATTTACAATGTAACAAATTTAACACACATACAGTTCTGGTGTTGGTCATGTTTAGCTCGTGGAAGAGGCTTAGACAGTGGGTCCGCCGCATTCAGATCTGTCTCACTTTGCAAATATTTATGTCCTCCTCCTTGATGTAATTGCGGATGGCATTGAAGCGTCGAGTTATGTGTGTGGTCCTCTTGTGAAACCTTGGCTAGAGCAATGGCACCAGTGTTTTCACAGAAAATATTTATTGGATCCAGTGTGCTCGGCACAACTCCGAGATCTGTCATGAACTGCTTCATCCAGACACCCACCTTTGCCACCACTGAGGTAGCTATGTACTCTTCTTCGCATGTAGGATCGGCTACGACGCTTTGCTTGTTACTGCACCAGTTTACCGCTCCCCCATTAAGAATAAATACTTATCCGGTTTGTGACTTAGAGTCATCTGGACCAGTGTTGAAGCTTGCATCGACGTAACCCTTTACGACGAGCTCTTAGTCACCTCCATAAACGGGAAACATTTCCTTAGTCCTTTTCAGGTACTTCAGAATACTCTTGACCGCTGTCCAGTGCTCCACTCCTGGATCAATTTGAAACCTGCATGCCATACTTATGACAAGGCTGACATCCGGTCTTGTGCATAACATTGTATACATGATAGACCCTATGACTGAAGCATAGGGGATGACACTCATCGTTTCTCTATCTTCTACAATTACTAGGCATTGCGTCATACTAAACTTTATACCTTCTAACACAGGCAAGAACCCCTTCTTGGATTGTTCCATTTTGAACTTCTTCAAAAATTTGTCAAGGTATGTGCTTTCTGGAAGTCCTATTAAGTTCTTCGATCTATCTCTATAGATCTTGATGCCTAACATGTAATCAACTTCTCCCAGGCCCTTCATTAGAAAATCTTATTCAGGTAATCCTTCATGCTTCCGAAAAAACTATATTGTTTCCAATCAGCAATATGTCATCCAAATATAATATTAGAAACACTATAGAGCTCCCACTCACTTTCTTGCAAATACAAGCTTCTCCAAAAACTTGTATAAACCCGAACGCTTTGATCGCCTCATAAAAATGCCGATTCCAACTCCGAGATGCTTGCACCAGACCATAAATGGATCAATGGAGCTTGCATACTTTGTTAGAATTATCTAGATGAATGAAACCTTCGGGTTGCATCATATTCAACTCTTCCTTCAGAAAACCGTGAAGGAACGCTGTTTTGACATCAATCTGCCAGATTTCATAATCGAAAAATGTAGCTATTGCTAACATGATTCATACAGACTTAAGCATCACTACGTGTGAGAATGTCCCATCGTAGTCAACTCCTTGAACTTGTGAAAAACCCTTTCCCACAAGTCGAGCTTTATAAATGATCACATTACCGTCCGCGTCTGTCTTCTTCTTAAAGATCCATTTGATCTGAATAGCCTTTCGGCCTTCAGGTAATACTTCCAAAGTCCATACTTTGTTTTCATACATAGAGCCTATCTCGTATTTCATGACTTCTAACCATCTGTTGGAATTTGGGCCCACCATTGCTTCTCCATAATTCATAGGCTCATTTTTGTCTAACAACATGATTGACAAAACAGGGTTCCTGTACCACTCAGGAGCAGTACGTGCCCTTGTCGACATGCGAGGTTCGATAGCAACTTGATCTGAAACTTCATGATCACCATCATTAGCTTCCTTTTCAACCGGTGTTGCCTCCACAGAAATTTCTTTCCACCCTGCACCACCATCTTGTTCAAACAAAGGTTCTACAACCTCATCAAGTTCTATCTTCCTCCCACTCAATTCTTTCGAGAGAAACTATTTCTCAATAAAAGCTCCATTCTTAGCAACAAATACTTTTCCCTCGGATTTGAGATAGAAGTTATACCCAACTGTCTCTTTTGGGTATACTATGGACGTACACTTTTTCGCTTTGGGTTCCAGCTTTTTAGGCTGATGCTTTTTGACATAAGAATCACATCCCCATACTTTAAGAAATGACAACTTTGGCTTCTTGCCATACCACAACTCATATGGTGTCGTCTCAACAGATTTTGATGGTGCCCTATTTAAAGTGAATGCAGCGGTCTCCAATGCAGAGCCCCAAAATGATGATGACAAATCGGTAAGAGACATCATAGAATGCACCATATCTACAATTACGATGTTCGGACACACCATTGCGTTGTGGTGTTCCAGGCGGTGTAAACTGTGAAACAATTCCACATTGTCTTAAGTGAGCACCAAACTCGTAACTCAGATACTCACCTCCTCGATCAGATCGTAGGAATTTGATATTCTTGTTACGATGATTTTGAACTTCACTCTGAAATTCCTTGAACTTTTCAAACGTTTCTTCATGCATTTTACACCAATATGACCTAAGCGGTAGTGCCACAAGAAAGTGGCGCTATCATTCTTAACTCTACATCTTTTGGTCTCAATGCTATGGACATGAGTGCCATCACTATCGAGATTCAATACGAACAAACCCCTCACATTGGGTGCACCACCATAAATAGAGCAACCATTATTATTTGACTTAAACGAGTAACCATCTTGCAGTAAACAAGATCCATATATAATGGTCACGCTGAATGCAAGCACTAAATAGCAATTATTTAAGTTCATCAATAATCCCGATGGAAACTGAAGTGAGATTGTGCCGACGACGATCGCATCAACCTTGGAACCATTTCCCACGCGCAACGTCACTTCATGCTTCGCGAGCCTTCGTTTATTTCACAGTCCCTGTTTCGAGTTGCAAATGTGAGCAACAGAACCCATATCAAATACCCAGGCACTACTACGAGAGCTGGTGAGGTACACATCAATAACATGTATATCAAGTATAGCTTGTTTGGCGTTGGCCGCATTCTTATTGACCAAATACTTGGGGCAGTTCCGCTTCCAGTGACCAGTCCCCTTGCAATGGTAGCACTCAGTTTCCGGCTTGGGTCCAGACTTGGGTTTCTTCATCGGAGGGGCAACAACTTTGCCACTCTTCTTGGAGTTACCATTCTTCCCCTTGCCTTTTTTTATTGAAACTAGTGGTCTTATTGACCATCAACACTTGATGCTCCTTCTGGATCTCCGACTCTGCGACTTTCAGCAACGCAAACAGCTCGGCGAGTAACTTATTCATCCCTTGCATGTTATAGCTCAACACAAATCCTTTGTAGCTTGGAGGCAGTGACTAAAGAACTCTGTCAGGGATAGCCTCCGGCAAGAGAGCAATTCCCAGCTCAGACAGATGGTTAGAGTACCCAAACATTCTGAGCACATGTTCACTGACAGACCCATTCTCCTCCATTTTGCAAGCATATAACTTATCAGAGGTCTCATACCGCTCGATCCGGCCATTCTTCTCAAACATATACTTCAACTCCTGGAACATCTCATATGCTCCATGATGTTCAAAACATCTTTGAAGTCCTGGTTCTAAGCTATACAAAACTGCACATTGAACTAACGAGTGGTTACCCTTGCGTGTTTGCTAAACTTTCATAACTTCAGGCAACGCAGGTTGGGGTGGTTCATCACTTATCGGTTCATCAAGGACATATGACTTTTGGGCAGCTTGAAGGATAAGCCTCAGATTACGGGCCGAGTCAAAGTTGCTTCCATCATCTTTCAACATAGCTTTCTCTAGGAACGCATTAAAACTCACGGTTCCTACTGCACGAGCCATTGATCTACAACATAAAATTTTGCAAAGATTACTTAGACTATGTTCAAGACAACTGAGTTTAGCTAATCATATTACAAATAAACTCCCACTCAAATAGACATGTAGCGACCCGACTCAAGACGAGTCAAGCCTCTGTGTTTCTATGCCATCCCTGGATCAGTATGCTGGCACACACAGTACATCAATGTATATATCAAAGTGCAATCACATGTAAATAGCGTAAAACTGATATATACCTTAAATATTTCAGCGGAAGCAGTCAAGGGAGTGGAGTCCCAATAAACACCAACGGCAAGTTGAGTGTAGACCGTAACCCCGAATCGTACTCTTACTCGTCGAAGAAAAATATCTGCAACATAAGACGTTACAGCTGTGTAGGTCAGCATATTGAATATGCCGGCAAGTCACATAAGAGAGGGGTGGAAAGTAATCATCTATGCTATATGCATATATGGCAGGTGGGGCTATAAGTTTTTAGCGAAAAAGCAAGTTTTCTCCTACATCAAGAGAGGGCTAAAAGCAAAATGTTACTACATTGTTGGTTGTTAACGAGATGGTTCCGCCAACCAATTCTCGTACCCGAGTTGTCAATAATTCCCACATCAATATTATTATTTGTTTTGAGAATTTCAGATAACTTCAGTTAGTTTGGCTCAAGTTGTCCATGACCGTGGATACGGCTAATCGATTAGGTTTGAGTACTCTGCAGAGTTTTGCACACGTTCCCCACAAGATTTGATCGCCTCCGTGTATGTCCTCACACTTCAAGGTGTTTAAAGACCGGATGATCAAAACATGGTCTTTCAACGGGTCCCTCTGAATCCCTGTCGGTGCCCATCCATTCCTACCGTTCGTCTACATCTGCTAGCACCGCCTGTCCAGAGTCGCCGCGTTGTCCAACCAAGACAGAGCCCATAATGACTTGTGGCTGTGCAGGTAAGCCTTGGGTCTTGAAAATATCCGTCCGTCTCTTTGAGCCTGGGTGAAGCTTTCCGCAGGATGACATGGCCTCTCCAGCATCCCGGGCATCCACTGGGTTTTTTTCCAGGGAGCCGATCAACCGTCCTTCACCCAGTGTTGCATTGTGTCCGAGGTCTTGAAAATCTTGTCTTAACCGGTCTTGATTATTTAATCAACCTCGCATCACTCGTGTTATGCACTCAACCGAAATCCCGTCTACTCAAGCATAGCAATATGAAATTTGTCGTCCCGGGGCCAAGTATCGGGGAGGTTGTGTGCCTACCACATGATACTACAATCTATACTAAAATTTCCAAGTACCTAAGCAGCATGCAATTGGGCATAGGATGGTAGAACTACGATGCATAAAACATAGGTGATAGTATGATCAAAATGACTTGCCTAGTGATGTTGACGAAGAAGAATTTCTCGAGAAAATAACTTGATAGACTACTCGTCACTCTCCTATGAATTCTATATAGCAAACATATCATTCACATAAGCACTCATACTAGCAATCATTCTAGCAATCAAAACAAAAGAGAGAGCGAATAAGAAACCGAAAGAAACTTCAAATAAGACTAGAGAGTCTTCTACTACGTCAAACACTAAATAGTTTTGTCTAACAGAAAATGATAGCAAGGAACTAAGATATAAGTCTAACTAACATAAAATAAAGTATTTTTCACAAAAATTTTTGAAAGTATTCCCAAACGGGATTTGAAACAATGGTGAAAACAATTGCAAGTTACTAAGGAACTAGAATTGATTTCATGAAAACAAATAAAAATAAAATAAAAACTTGTTGCAAAACTACTGTTTTATCTAACATAAACAAAACAATAATTTTTCTGAAATAATAAAGAAAATATTTTAAAACAAAAATAGAAAAGGAATTAGCCGAAATCCTAAAAGAGGTGAAACAGAAATTGTTTCACATCAAACAGTGAGCTAAAATACTCAAACAAATCGGAATTTTTGACCACTGATAACTAAGATCACTAGTGATCAGTACCAAAAGGAATCAAATTAAAAGCTATTTTTAAACTCCTGGAAAAAGCAAAACAAGGTTTAAACTAAATCTGATCTAACTTATATTTGAAAATTTCAAACATAGATAGACTATATGTTTTTAAAAACTACAGGCAAATTGTGAGCTACTGGAAAAAGAATCACTATCATTGGACTTCGGGATCAAAAGTTGTGGCCAAAACAAAATTGAAACTTTCTGTTTTTTGTAATTTAGACAGAAAACTGCGGCTAACTAGTACTAACAGAGGGGTACACATGGCAGGTTGCTATTGGCTGCGGAGGGCGTTTGTTTCATGGTTTGGAGCAAACGGCCTAAGGCTAGCAAAAACTACTGGCTAAATCTTAAGTGGGAATAAAAACCGCTGGTTTACTGAATGAAACCGAAGGGGAACTAGAGATCTAATCTAGGCCATCTAAATAGGATCTAAGGGCTACCAAACAAAAGAAAAAAAAACAGAGAATAGGAGGGGGTTCCCTTGGCTGGGAGAGCTGCCCGTGGCTGGCAATGGTGGCGAGGTGGTGGTGGGGTGCTCCGGTGGGGAGGGGGGGCGGCGGGAGTGGGGAAAGGGGGGGGGCGAAGGGAGTTCCTGGGGAGGGAGGCGAGGTGGAGGGGGGCTGCAGGGGGGCGAGGTGGAGAGGAAAACTGCTGTTGTTCGCTGGTGATGGAGATGGGGAGGTGCAGCAGGGGGTCGAGGGGTGGCGGGGTGGCAAGGGGGTGGCGGTGGAGGAGGCCGAAGAGGGGCATTATTCCACGGCAAAAATAAAAACTTCAGAAAAAATGTTTTTCCAAAAATCCCTAAAAGCATTATTTCTTTTTGCAAATAATTTTCAAATGATCCTCTAAGTTTGAGGGTGCAAATAACATTCAAAATACCCGAGTATTTGAGGGTCATGTTCCTCCGCTCTTTAGAATGTATTTTCTGGCATTTCTTGCACGAAGAAAACGGATAGAAATGCAAGAGAATTCAAATGCAAATATCTCCATTCAAATTCTTTATAGTTGAAGAAGTCATGTCATCTTCTCTCTTTGCTTTTAAAAGCTTGAATTTGAATTCACCGGAGAAGGGGAAAGTCATTTTATTCCCTCTCATTCAAAAGTTTCGAAAAGTTTCAAATTTCACACAAGTTTCAATCACTCAGGCAACCAACAAACAATCAATCTAATAATTATATTAACATTCCAAAATTTATAATTTTGGGATGTTACAAGACATCCCTCTAGTCATTGGAGTGGCGCATGATCCAAATCCACAAACTCAAGTCCGATCATCATGTGAGTTGAGATTAGTTTCAATGGTGAACATATCCATGTTGATCATATCAACTCTATGATTCATGCTTGACCTGTCGGTCTATTGTGTTCCGAGGCCATGTCTATACATGCTAGGCTCGTCAAGTTTAACCTGACTGTTCCGCGTGTGCAACTGTTTTGCACCCATTGTATGTGAACGTTGAGTCTATCACACCCGATCATCATGTGGTGTCTCGAAACAACGAACTGTCGCAACGGTGCACAGTCGGGCATAACACAATTTTATCTAGAAATTTTAGTGAGGGATGACCTTATAATGCTACCGTTTTCCTAAGAAAAATAAGGTTCGTAAAAGGATTGACATCACATGCAAATCAAAAGTGACATGATATGGCCATGAACTTGTGCTTCTTGATCTCCATCACGAAAGCACCGGCATGACCTCCATCGTCACCGACGCCACACCATGATCTCTATCATCATGATCTCCATCATTGTGCTGCCATAGAGGTTATCACGCTAACTATGATGTTACTACTAAAGATACTACTAGCGATAAAGTAAAGCATCACCAAGCACAAAAATAATTAAAGACAACCCTATGGCTTCTGCCGGTTGCCGTAGCATCGACGTGCAAGTCGATATTTAACTATTACAACATGATCATCTCATACATCTAATATATCATATAATGTCTTTGTCCATATCACATCACATGCATACCCTGTAAAAACAAGTTAGACGTCATCTAATTTGTTGTTGTATGTTTTACGTGGCTGCTATGGGTATCTAGTATGATCGCATCTTACTTACACAAAGCCACAACGATGATATGCAAATTGCTATTTAACCTTCTCCAAGAACCGCCACGGTCAAATATGATTCAACTAAAGTTGAAGAAACAGACACCCGCCAGTCATCTTTATGCAACAAGTTGCATGTTAGTCCATGAAACCGGTCTCTCGTAAGCGTAGGAGTAATGTTGGTCCGGGCCGCTTCAATCCAACAATACCGCCGAATCAAGAAAAGACTAAAGATGGTTAAGGCTTATTGGGCTGGCCTCATCAACACAATAAGGGCTGGTGCGCCACCCATGGGACTATTAGGTCCTCTCCCGAGTTGGTGGCCCCTCCCGGTAAAACCCCGGAACCTATTCGTCACTCCTAGTACTTTACCAGTAATGGCCGAAATCTTTTCGGAAACCAAATGCAACAATCCTATATATCAATCTTCGTTTCCGGACCATTCTGGAGAACCTCGTGACGTCCGATATCCCATCCGGGACTCCAAACAACATTCGGTTACAAACATCAATAATTCAACTATACCGAAAAGTCACCGAACCTTAAGTGTGCAGATCGTGCGGGTTCGAGAACTATGTAGACATGACCGTTACACTCTCGTGTAAATATCCAATAGAGGGACCTAGATTCCCATATTGGATCCTACATATTCTACGAAGATATTACCGGTTGAACCTCTATGTCAAGGATTCATTTAATCCCGTATATCATTCCCTTTGTCCTTCGTATGTTACTTGCCCGAAATTCGATCATTGGTATCCCCATACATATTTCAATCTCATTATGTGCAACTATCTTTACTCGTTCCATAATACAAGATCTCGTGGCTAAATCTTTAGTCACATTGCTTGCAAGTCTTGTTTGTGATGTTGTATTATCGAGGATGCCCCGAGATACCTCTTTGTCATACGGAGTGACAAATCCTAGTCTCGATCCATGCTAACTCAATGGACTCTTCGGAGATACGTGTAGAGCACCTTTATAGTTAGCCAGTAATGTTGCGACATTTGATACACACAAGGCATTCCTCCAGTGTCAGTGAGTTACACGATCTCATGGTCATAGGAATGTATACTTGACATGCAAAAAACAAAAGCAACAAAATAACACGAGCACATGCTACGTTTATAGTTTGGGTCTTGTCCATCACATCATTCTCCTAATGATGTGATCATGTTATCAAGTGACAACACTTTGTCTATGGCTAGGAAACCTTAACCATCTTTGATCAACGAGCTAGTCTACTAGAGGCTTACTAGGGACAATATTTTGTCTATGTATCCACACATGTATTTATGTTTCCATTCAACAAATTATAGCATGGATAATAAATCATTATCTTGGAACGGGAAATATAATAATACCTTTTTTATTATTGCCTCTAGGGCATATTTCTAACAGAAGGTGCCCGAAGGGCCCACTAGACATCAGGCCGGGCCACGGGGCCTAGCGCTCCGTGGTGTCTAGGGACACCTGGGTTGCCTTCCTGTGTGTTTCTGAGTTTCTCAATTTTTCTAATATTCCAAAACTGACGGAAAATATTTTTGTGGATTTTTTTAATCACGTTTACTTATCGTATCACATACCTATTCCTTTCATCGGTTCTCGAGTGTTCTCGAAGGTCTCCGTATGCTACTCCTCCGGTGTCATTATTTGGATAATATTTTCTTCAACATTAATTGGTGTACCTGAAACATAATTCTTTAATCTGTGTCCATTGACCACCTTCGTCCTAGTGCCTTCGGGATTATTGATCTTAATAGCTCCAAACTGATAAACTTCTTCGATGATATTTGGTACTTCCTATTTGGAGAGAAGTTTTCCTACAGAAAAGAGTCAAGAATTGTAAAGTAGAACATATTCCCCAAGTTTGAATTCTCACATTTGGATTCTTTTGTCATGCCATCTTTTAACTTTTTCTTTGAATAGTTTGGCATTTTCATAGGCTTGGATTCTCCATTCATCTAGGCAGCTAATATCAAATATCCTGTTTTCACCAGCAAGTTTGAAATCATAGTTGACTTATTTAATTGCCCAATAAGCTTTATGTCCTAACTCAATAGATAAATGACATGCTTTCCCATAAAACATTTTTAAGGAGACACGCCCATAGGATTTTTATAAGTTGTTCTATAGGCCCACAATGCTTCTTCTAATTTCTTAGTCCAATTCTTTCGGGACCTATTGACAATCTTTTGCAATATTAATTTTATTTCTCCATTGCTTAATTCTAATTGACCACTAGACTTAGGATGATAGGGAGATGCAATTATATGGTTAACATCGTATCTAGCAAGCAACTTACGAAAAGCACCACGAATAAAATGTGAACCACCATGAGTCATTAAGTATCTATGGACTCCCAAACTTGGGAAAATAACTTTCTTAAGCATTTTAATAGAGGTGTTATGATCAACACTATTGGTTGGAATAGCATCTACTCATTTAGTGACATAATCAAGAGCAACCAAAATATGTGGATACCCATTAGAGGAAGGAAAAGGTCCCATATAGTCAAATCCCCAAACACTACTGTAATCCACTTCTTTGCCATCAGCCAATTCTTTGTTGTCTGCTGGCTGATGGCAAAGATCTTCTTTGCCGTCAGTTGACATCAAGCAGACGACAAAGGGCTGACTGATGGCAAACAAACTATTTGCCATGTGTCGGCCCTTTGCCGTCTGCCACCGGAAGGCAAAAAGACCTAGGGCAGACGGCAAAGAGAACAGGTGGGTCCCATGCCTGATGTGTCTGACGGAAGGGAAACTTTGCCATCCTGGGGCCTTTGTCGTCCGCCATGGGGCCCTTTGCCATCCGGGGGAGGACAACAAAGGAGGCAACCCTATAACGGCCGTCAACCCCTCCTCTCGCTCATTGTCTCTCTCTCCCACCCACTGTCTCTCTCTCCCCTCACCTCATCCGCCCCCGCCGCCGCCCCGCCTCGCTCCCAGCACCACCGGCGGCCGGCCAACCCTCCACTACCCCCTGCGCCGCCCCTGCCCGCGCCCCCTGCGCCGCCCCCGCCCCCTACGCCGCCCCCGCCCCCTGCGCCGCCCCCGCCCCCTGCGCCGCCGGTACGTAGTTTTTTTTCTTTTTTCTGTTAAATTATATAGTTAGTTTATTAGATAGAATAAAGTAGATCGAAAAAATAGATAGAAAAGAAAAAACCTAGAAGAAAATAATAGAAGAAAGGTAGTTTTTTCTGTTAAATTAGATAGTTAGTTTTTTCTTTTTTTTCTTTTTTTTGTTAAATTATATAGTTCGTTTTTTAGGTAGAATAAAGTGGATAGAAAAAATAATAGAAAAAAAATATAAAGAAAAGAAAAAACCTAGAAGAAAGAAGAAGAAGAAGAAGAAGAAGAAGAAGAAGAAGAAGAAGAAGGAAAAGAAAAAGAAGAAGAAGAAAGAGGAGAGGAGGAGAAAGAGAAAAGAAAGAAGAAAAAGAAGAAGAGGAGGAGGAGGAGGAGAAAAAAGAATAATAATAATAATCATAATAATAATAATAATAACAAGAAAAATAAGAGAGAGGAGATGAAGAAAGAAGAGGAAAAAGGAACCCCGGCACCCCGGCACTGACCCTCGACCCCCGACCCCTGACGCCCGACGCCACTGACCCTCGACCCCCAACGCTACTAACCATCGACCCCCAACCCTCGACCCCCGACGCCACTGACCACCGACCCCCGACGCTACTGACCGTCGACCGCCGACCCTCGACCCCCGACCAACGACCCCCGACCCTCGACCCCCGACGCCCGACGCCACTGACCCTCGACCCCCGACCCCCGACACCTATTCGACCTCTTGTTGACCGAAAAGACCCCAACCCCCAACGCCAGTGATCCTCGACCCCCGACGACACTGAACCTCAACCACCGACGCAACTAACCCCGACCCCCGACACCACCGACCATGTAAATTATGAGTTAGGCCACATATTTTCCGATTATGTTAATTATAAAAACATCATATTTGTGTTGATCGTGTGAATTTCAATGTGCAGTTGTTCGATGACCTCCACGTGTGTTGTTGGTGAGCCCAAATGACTTCTCCTCCCACCCCCTAAATTTGCTCTATTCCGGTCTTCGTGCCGATGAAACTTGCTAGATATAGGTTTCTTCAATCGTGAGTATGCGTGACCAGTATGCGTCTCCCGTTCGAAAGGGCGACGTCTATAAATATGCATGTATTTGCATATTTATAACCACCATCCTTTCGAATTGTCCAACATTATCCATGGACAGCCTGAGTATGTGTAGATTGGGTTCGTTTTCCCGTATGTTGTGCTCCGGATCCGATGCGGAATTTCGTGCCTCCCTGTTGTTCTCCGGGTACACATCCTCTCTGCTTATTGCCGAGACGTGTATGAGGAGAATAGCGGGGAGGTGCTGCTGAAATTCTGCGTTGCATCTGGAGCAGGGCATGGGAAAACGAACCCAATCTACACATACTTGGGTGGGATTAGGACCTAACTTTACCTATTAGCGTGTAGGTTGCATGGACGTAATAAAACTGACAAACTTGATTAGCAGATGAATATAGATGATGAATTATATATTTATTTCTTGTGCGCCCATAGGTAGCTAGGAAACATGAGTGATCGTGCTTGGATGTACACTCGTCACCCTAGTCAGATAGACATGACCAATGAATGGTTAACAAAAACCAGGGGGTTTGTGAGAGCCGCATTTCCAAATGGCCAGCAAAAAACGTGGTGCCCCTGTCCCAACTGCGACAACTGGAAAAAGCAGACATAGTTTGAAATGGGTAAATACCTGTAGAAGTGGGGTTTTACGCCAAATTATATGGTGTGGACTTTTCATGGTGAGTCTGACCAACGTGCCACAGCTGAGGTGATTCGACGTCGCACCGACGAGCATGGTACCGGGATCGAAGAGATGGTGCAAGACTTAGATGATGCTCGGTATTAGGACGATGAGATGGAGGAATCTGCAAAGGCCTTCTATGAAATGTTGGAGTCTTCAAAACGTCCTCTTCACGAGCAGACCGAGCTTTGTAAGCTGGATGCCATCGTGCAAGTAATGGCTCTGAAGGCTCAATTCAACCTAGGCAAAGAATGCTATGTCGCGATGATGACGATATTGGGACGCTTTCTACCCAAAGGCATGTACTACCTGCAAACATGTACCAGTCACAGAAAATCCTCCATGTACTTAAGATGCCCTATGAGAAGATACATGCCTGTGAGAACGGATGTGCCTTATTTAGGCTTGAGTATGCGGCCTTGAACTATTGCCCCATTTGCAATTCTTCCAGGTATATTGTGGTAGACAATGGTATGGGTGAGAAGAACCAGACCAAAATCCCCATTAGTGTTCTTCGGTATCTACCAATCGTACCAAGACTTGAATGTATTTTCATGGTCGAAGAGACGGCCAGACAGATGACATGGCACAAATTGGGCAAAAGAACCGAACTAGATGCGGATGGGAACAAGATGCTGGTACACACTTCACATGGTTTTGCGTGGAGGCACTTCGATGCATTACATAAGGATAAATCGGAAGATACAAGGCATCCTAGAGTTGCCATCAGCACGGATGGGTTCAATGTGTATGGTATGACGGCAGCACAATACAATTGTTGGCCTGTATTTGTCATTCCACTCAATTTGCCACCCGGAGAGATTATGAAAAGAAAGAACATTTTCCTGACGTTGATAATTCCAGGGCCCAACTATCCGGGAAAGAATATGAATGTGTACATGCAGCCGCTTGAGGATGAGTTGCAAGAAGCCTGGGATAATGGGATCAAGACCTATGACGCGGCTACCAAAAGAAATTTCAAAATGCATGTGTGGTACATGTACTCGACGCATGATTATCCGGCATTTGCGCTATTCGCTGTCTCGTGTGTGCATGGAATGTTCCCGTGCACCACATGCATGGCAGCTCTTCAGTTCCGTTGGCTGCAGGCTGGTCGCGAGTTTTCTTGCTTCGACGTGCATAGACAATTCCTGGATCCTGACCATAAGTTCAGAAAAGACAAGAAGAATTTCATCAAAGTAGAGTTGTCAAAAACACTGCACCAACTGCGTTGACAGGCCAACAGACCCTTGATGAGTTAAACGCTCTCGAGCCTGATCCTTTGCGTCTAGGATACTTCAAAGGGTATAATACGGAACACGCCTGGACTCACAAGTCATGCTTATGGGATCTGCCTTACTTCAAAGGCCTCCTTTGCCCACACAACATCAACGTGATGCACACTAAAAAGAAAATTGCGGAGGCCATTTTTGGTACACTGTTCGGCATAGAGGGAAGTCAAAAGATAATCCTAAGGCTAGAATCGACCTGGAGGCTCTATGTGATAGACCGTTGCAAAACTTGCGACAACGGAAAGGAAAGCAAAGCATAGCAAAGCCAAAGGCATGGTTCAATCTTGAAAGGCCAGCTATGAGGGAAATGTTATTGTGGGTGAAAATGCGGTTGATGTTCCCCGATGGATATGCTGCGAATCTAAAGAGGGGAGCGAGTCTTGAGAAATTGAAAATATTTGGTCTCAAGAGTCATGATTGGCACATATGGATTGAGCGGGTAATGCCGGTGATGTTGTGTGGCTTTATCCATGAGGATGAATGGCTAGTACTGGCAGAGCCGAGCTATTTTCTCGGTTCTCTTTGTGCGAAAGAACTATCGCCTGGCGTGCTAGATGAAATGGAAGAGTTGGCGGCGGAGTTGATCTCCAAATTAGAAAAGATCTTTCCACCGGGCTTCTTTAATCCAATGCAGCATTTGATTTTGCATCTCCCGACCGAGGCAAGAATGGGGGCCCATTCAAAATCGATGATGCTACTCAACTGAGAGTATGCAGAAGACGCTTCGAGGTAAGTGTAAAAATAAACGTAGAATTGAAGCATCGATGGATGAGGCATTCATTACTGAGGAGGCGACAAACTTCATGACAGCACACTACGAAGCCAAAAATCATCATTTGCATAACCCGAAGCCTTGGTACAATGATGGCATTCCAAAAAAAGTTCGATCCAACCTCACCCTATTCAAAGGTAAGCTCGCACCATCCGGTGCTTCGAAAGGGAAATCGTTGGATGTCGAAGAATGGCGGACCATTTCATTGTATATCTTCACCAACCTAACAGAAGTGCGGCCGTACATCGAGTAAGTTCTCGGTAAATTATGGTTCCGCAACTTCTAATTCCTTTCAACTACTCTTATTCCAGGATATTTGATATAGTTGAAACGTCGCCGAATTCTCGGATGGAGCGGTCATCGAAAAGGATTATGTCGAAGAGTATGAGCTTCTCGCAAAGCATGAAGGCGACTATCCCGTTTTCATCTCTTGGTTCAAACAAAGGGTAATTAATTACCATTAATGGCCCATTTGATTTCTTGGTCTAATTGACGGCAAATGCATCCATTCTTTCATATTAAACTTGTAGGTTGATGCAGAGTCTATGGACGCCAAGTTGAGACAAGTCGCAAATGGTTTTGAATATAAGGTTCGTTCATTTGACAAATACAACATCAACGGGTATCACTTTCGTACCATTGGCAAAGAGCTATCTATGCCCGACCTAAAGATTTAATCCAATTTGGCGAGAACTGGGTATGTGGTTTGCTTCATGCCTCATGCAATTCATTCTTAATGCTATCTTGAGCCCTTTACTAATAAAATTTTCCTCTCTCCATCTTTTAGGCGCGTCACAATAAGACGGAGGTGCCACACATGTACGACCGGTATGAGATGGCCCATACTGCCTCGTACAAGAAGGTCAAGGCATTCTCTTAGTCTGACCTCGAGCATCGAGAAAACTTCACCAACATCTCCTCCCATCACAAGCTCATGAAGTACAGAGATCACGGGAAGGTGAGGAAAGGGGAGGGCTTTAACCCGAGCGAGGGGCCTATTGATCCAGAGCTGGTGATGATAGCTGGCAATGGGAGGCCCAATGGCTCAATCGCCATTGGAGACGACCTTATACGTTGTCCTAGCACTCTCCTACAGATAAAGACACGCCAAACGAGCTCCTGTCCCGAGATAACACCTCGTCCACGGCTAGTCGAGCTCGCCATCGAGGTTAGTTTAATGGACTCAACTATATTTCCGCATTATGTTGTGCGTTGGAACCAATATGAGTACAATGTTAACAATGAGTTGTGTTGCAGGCTTCTATTCTGTAAGAGAGAGAGGCAATGCAGTCGGTTTTGGCGGAGAAGGATAAGGAGATGAGGGAGCTGGAGGAGAGGACGACTGCATTGGTGGAGGCGGAGAGGGCACGGAATGATGCGTCTAACAGAGCCATATACGAGCTCTTCGTGGTAAGTTTCTTCTTCATATTATTTCAAATCTTGCATTTTAATGTCTGTTTCATTAATAACTGAAAAGTTTGACTTGTGTATGGGTGAGAAGACCGGCCAAGTACCTCCAGCGATGCGAGTCATTAACATGGCGGGGACGGTGAGTTTCATTTCAATGCAGTGATCTTAAGAGTGTCCTCATGCTAACGACACATTGCAAATTATGTTTGGTGTAGAATATCTCCCGAAGCGCATTGCATGACCCTTCTACAGTGGAGCCTTGTCCAGGCGAAAGAAGCAAGAGCCACCGTGCTTCACCGTCGTGATGACGATAATGGTATGTTATTTCTAGTGTTTTGCTAAACAACCGCATAATGGTCCAATATGGCTTAATAAGCATAGTTAGCTCCAAAATGACATATTTAACCCAAGTTAGCTCGAAAACGACTTATTTAATAAAAAATTAGCATAGTTAGCATGGCTTCCACCTAAATGACGTAATTAGCTTAGTTAGCTCCAAAATGACCTATTTAATAAAAAAATGACCTATAGTTAGCTAAGCTCTCTCCTAAATGACATAATAAGGCTTACGTAGCTCCAAGATGACCTATTCCCCCTAACTTAGGTATTAAATGGCTTATAATTAGCTTATCTAGATTCAAAATGGCTTAATAAGCCTAGTATGCTCCGGAATGCACTATTTTACCCAAGTTAGCTCCCAAATGACCTATAGTTAGCTAGGCTTCCACCTAAATGACATAATTAGCTTAGTTAGCTCCAAAATGGTCTATTTAATAAAAATAACATATACTTAGCTAATTATCCTCCAAAATGACATAATTAGCTCCAAAAAGGCATAATTAGCTAATTTAGCCTGAAGAAGGGGACAAAAGGAGAAGAAATACGAAAAATAAAAAGAAGGAAGAAGAAGAAGAAGAGAAGGAGAAGAGAAGAAGAAGGAGAAGGAGAAGGAGGAAGAAGAAGGAGAAGAAGGAGAAGGAGGAGAGAAGCTCCTTCTCCTTCTGCTTGTACTTCTTATTTTGTTCTTCTTCTCCTCTTCCTTCTCCTTCTCCTCCTTCTCCTCCTCCTCCTCCTTCTTCTTTTACTTCTCCTTCTTCTTCTCTTCTTGCTTCTTCTCTTTCTCTTCTTCTATGTAGCTTAGACTCATCCAACAAAGACTAAATTGGCTAATAATCCTACAGAATGACATAATTAGCTTAGTTAGGTGAAAACATCATAAGAACCTTGGTTATCTCATTAAAATGACCAATTTAGCTCAAAAATAAAATAATAAGCTCAAAATGGCATAAGAACCTCGTTTAGATCATGAATATTATATACTTAGCTTGGCTTCCACCTAAATGATATAATTAGCCAATTTAGCACCAATAAGGCTTAATAAGCATAGTTAGCTCCAAAATGACATATTTAACCCAATTTAGCTCCAAAACGACATATAGTTAGCTTGGCTTCCGCCTAAATGACATAATTAGCTTAGTTAGCTCCAAAATAACCTATTTAATAAAAAATGACCTATAGTTAGCTAAGTTCTCTCCTAACTGACATAATAAGGCTTACGTAGCTCCAAGATGACGTATTCCCCCTAAATTAGGTATTAAATGGCCCATAATTAGCTTAGCTAGATCCCAAATGGCTTAATAAGCATAGTTTGCATCAGAATGACCTATTTTACCCAAGTTAGCTCCGAAATGACATATAGTTAGCTAGGCTTCCACCTAAATGACATAATTAGCTTAGTTAGCTCCAAAATGGTCTATTTAATAAAAATGACATATACTTAGCTAATTATCCTCTAAAATGACATAATTAGCTCCAAAAAGGCATAATTATCTAATTTAGCCCGAAGAAGGGGACAAGAGGAGAAGAAAGAGGAAAAATGAAAAGAATGAAGAAGAAGAAGAAGAGAAGGAGAAGAGAAGAAGAAGGAGAAGGAGAAGGATGAAGAAGAAGGAGAACAAGGAGAAGGACGAGAGAAGCTCCTTCTCATTCTTCTCCTACTTCTTCTCCTTTTTCTTCTCGTTCTTCTTGTCCATCTTCTTTTCTTCTTCTTCTCCTCTTCGTTCTCCTTCTCCTCCTCCTTCTCCTCCTCGTCCTCCTTCTTCTTTTTCTTCTTCTTCTTCTTCTCTTCTTGCTTCTTCTCTTTCTCTTCTTGTACGTAGCTTAGACTCATCCAACAAACAATAAATTGGCTAATTATCCTACAATATGACATAATTAGCTTAGTTAGATGAAAACATCATAAGAACCTTGGTTAGCTCATTAAAATGACCAATTTAGCTCAAAAATGAAATAATAAGCTCAAAATGGCATAAGAACCTTGCTTAGCTCATGAATATTATATACTTAGCTTGGCTTCCACCTAAATGATATAATTAGCCAATTTAGCTCCAATATGGCTTAATAAGCATAGTTAGCTCCAAAATGACATATTTAATGAAAAATGACCTATACTTAGCTAAGTTCTCTCCGAAATGACATAATAAGGCTAACTTAGCTCCAAGATGACCGATTCCCCTAACATAGGTATTAAATGGCCTATAATTAGCTTAGCTAGATCCAAAATGGCTTAATAAGCATAGTTTGCTCCGGAATGACATATTTCAACCAAGTTAGCTCCGAAATGACCTATAGTTAGCTAGGCTTCCACCTAAATGACATAATTAGCTTAGTTAGTTCCAAAATGGTCTATTTAATAAAACATGACCTATACTTAGCTAATTATCCTCAAAATGACATAATTAGCTCCAAAAAGGCATAATTAGCTAATTTAGCCTGAAGAAGGGGACAAGAGGAGAAGAAAGAGGAAAATTGAAAAGAAGGAAGAAGAAACAGAAGAGAAGAAGAAGTGAAGAAGAAGTAGAAGGAGAAGGAGGAAGAAGAAGGAGAAGAAGGAGAAGGAGGAGAGAAGCTCGTTCTCCTTCTTCTCCTCCTTATTCTCCTTCTTCTTGTCCTTCTTCTTTTCTTCTTCTTCTCCTCTTCCTTATCCTTCTCCTCCTCCTTCTACTTCTTCTTTTACTTCTCACTACTGGAAATCAGTATTTTGCCATCAGCCTAGTCTTTGCCGTCTGCTAGCTGATGGCAAAGATTGTCTTTGCCGTCAGCTTCAGCAAAACAGACGGCAAAGAATAGGCTGATGGCATACAGTCTTTTTGCCATCTGTCACCTCTTTGCCGTCTGCTAGCGGACGACAAATAGTCCAGAGGCAGACGACAAAGATGTAGATAGGCCCACCTGAACGCGGGGTGGCTAGGTCAAACAGGAGTTGGACCTTTCCCGTCTGCTAGCGGACGGCAAAGAGTCCGGAGGCAGACGGCAAAGAGTCTAGACTCTTTGCCGTCCGCCGGCAGACGGCAAAGCGCTAACTCCGTTAATGGCTCCTACCCCCCCCCCCCACCCTGCCCCTCTCTCTCTCTGTAACGGCTCATCCCCGCGCGCCCCTCGCTCTCTCTCCCCACCCCGCGCGCTCCTCTCTCTGTAACGGCCGCCAGGACAACCATCGCGCCGCCGCCCCCGTCGTGTCGCCGCCCCTGTCGCGCCCCACTGACGCCCCTGTCGGCCCTGTCGCCCCCGCCGCCGCCCCTCTCTCTCCCCACCTCGCCCCCGCTCCCGCTGCCGCTGCCCCACCACCGTCGCACTGCCACACCTGGCGCCCCCGGCACCGCCCCGCGACCCCCGCGACCCCGACCCCTCCACAGCCGTCCCTCTCGGTGAGCCCCCACACCCCCACCCCCACCCCCCACCCGCATTATTTTTTACTAGTTTTATTATTTTTTACTAGTTTTAGTAGTTGTTATTGTTAGTAGTTTTAGTGGTAGATTTAGTTAGGTTAGTAGTTTTAGTTAGGTTAGTAGATTTAGTTAGGTTAGTAGTTTTAGTTAGGTTAGTAGTTTTAGTTAGGAGGAGAAGAGGAGAAGAGGAGGAGGAGGAGGACAAGAAGAGGAGAAGAAGAAGAGGAGTAGGAGGAGGAGGAGGAGAAGAAAAAGAAGAAGAAGAGGAGAAGAAAAAAATAAGAAGGAGAAGAAGAAGAAAAAGAACAAGAAGAGCAGAAAAAAATAAGAAGGAGAAGAAGTAAAGAAGAAGAGATGAAGAAGAGAAGAAGAAGAGAAGAAGAGAATTAGAAAAAAAAATAAGAACGAGAAGAGGAGAAAAAAGAAGAAGAAGTTGATTTTTTATTGTTTGGTATGTAGTGGTAGCTAGATTCTTTTTTAGTTACTTAGTGGTAGATTCTGTTTTTGTTAGAGTGGTAGATTCTGTTTTTGTTAATTTTTTTGCTGTTTAGTGCTATCTAGGTTTAGCGATAGGTTTAGATAGCTTGGTTAGTTAGGTTAGTTAGTTAGTTAGCTTACTAGAAAGAATAGGAAGAAGAAGAGGAGGAGGAGGAGGAGAAGAGGAGAAGAGGAGGAGGAGGAGAAGAAGAAGAAGAAGAATAGGAGGAGAAGAAGACAAAAAGAAGATCACATGTTTGGTATTTAGTTTTTTGGAATTAATTAGTAGTTTTAGTGATAGATTCTTTTCTTCTTCTCCTCCTCTTCGTTCTCCTTCTCCTCCTCCTTCTCCTCCTCGTCCTCCTTCTTCTTTTTCTTCTTCTTCTTCTTCTCTTCTTGCTTCTTCTCTTTCTCTTCTTGTACGTAGCTTAGACTCGTCCAACAAAGAATAAATTGGCTAATTATCCTACAATATGACATAATTAGCTTAGTTAGATGAAAACATCATAAGAACCTTGGTTAGCTCATTAAAATGACCAATTTAGCTCAAAAATGAAATAATAAGCTCAAAATGGCATAAGAACCTTGCTTAGCTCATGAATATTATATACTTAGCTTGGCTTCCACCTAAATGATATAATTAGCCAATTTAGCTCCAATATGGCTTAATAAGCATAGTTAGCTCCAAAATGACATATTTAATGAAAAATGACCTATACTTAGCTAAGTTCTCTCCGAAATGACATAATAAGGCTAACTTAGCTCCAAGATGACCGATTCCCCTAACATAGGTATTAAATGGCCTATAATTAGCTTAGCTAGATCCAAAATGGCTTAATAAGCATAGTTTGCTCCGGAATGACATATTTTAACCAAGTTAGCTCCGAAATGACCTATAGTTAGCTAGGCTTCCACCTAAATGACATAATTAGCTTAGTTAGTTCCAAAATGGTCTATTTAATAAAACATGACCTATACTTAGTTAATTATCCTCAAAATGACATAATTAGCTCCAAAAAGGCATAATTAACTAATTTAGCCTGAAGAAGGGGACAAGAGGAGAAGAAAGAGGAAAATTGAACAGAAGGAAGAAGAAGCAGAAGAGAAGAAGAAGTGAAGAAGAAGGAGAAGGAGAAGGAGGAAGAAGAAGGAGAAGAAGGAGAAGGAGGAGAGAAGCTCGTTCTCCTTCTTCTCCTCCTTATTCTCCTTCTTCTTGTCCTTCTTCTTTTCTTCTTCTTCTCCTCTTCCTTATCCTTCTCCTCCTCCTTCTACTTCTTCTTTTACTTCTCACTACTGGAAATCAGTATTTTGCCATCAGCCTAGTCTTTACCGTCTGCTAGCTGATGGCATAGATTGTCTTTGCCGTGAGCTTCAGCAAAACAGACGGCAAAGAACAGGCTGATGGCATACAGTCTTTTTGCCATCTGTCACCTCTTTGTCGTCTGCTAGCGGACGACAAATAGTCCAGAGGCAGATGACAAAGATGTAGATAGGCCCACCTGAACGCGGGGTGGCTAGGTCAAACAGGAGTTGGACCTTTGCCGTCTGCTAGCGGACGACAAAGAGTCCGGAGGCAGACGGCAAAGAGTCTAGACTCTTTGCCGTCCGCCGGCAGACGGCAAAGCGCTAACTCCGTTAATGGCTCCTACCCCCCCTCCCCACCCTGCCCCTCTCTCTCTCTGTAACGGCTCATCCCCGCGCGCCCCTCGCTCTCTCTCCCCACCCCGTGCGCTCCTCTCTCTGTAACGGCCGCCAGGACCACCATCGCGCCGCCGCCCCCGTCGCGTCGCCGCCCCTGTCGCGCCCCACTGACGCCCCTGTCGGCCCTGTCGCCCCCGCCGCCGCCCCTCTCTCTCCCCACCTCGCCCCCGCTGCCGCTGCCGTTGCCCCACCACCGTCGCGCTGCCACACCTGGCGCCCCCGGCACCGCCCCGCGACCCCCGCGACCCCGACCCCTCCACAGCCGTCCCTCTCGGTGAGCCCCCACACCCCCACCCCCACCCCCCCCCCCCCCCCGCCCGCATTATTTTTTACTAGTTTTATTATTTTTTACTAGTTTTAGTAGTTGTTATTGTTAGTAGTTTTAGTGGTAGATTTAGTTAGGTTAGTAGATTTAGTTAGATTAGTAGTTTTAGTTAGGTTAGTAGATTTAGTTAGGAGGAGAAAAGGAGAAGAGGAGGAGGAGGAGGACAAGAAGAGGAGAAGAAGAAGAGGAGTAGGAGGAGGAGGAGGAGGAGAATAAAAAGAAGAAGAAGAGGAGAATAAAAAATAAGAAGGAGAAGAAGAAGAAAAAGAAGAAGAAGAGAAGAAAAAAATAAGAAGGAGAAGAAGTAAAGAAGAAGAGATGAAGAAGAGAAGAAGAAGAGAAGAAGAGAATTAGAAAAAAAATAAGGAGAAGAAGAGAAAAAAGAAGAAGAAGTTGATTTTTTATTGTTTGGTATTTAGTGGTAGCTAGATTCTTTTTTAGTTACTTAGTGGTAGATTCTGTTTTTGTTACAGTGGTAGATTCTGTTTTTGTTAATTTTTTTGCTGTTTAGTGCTATCTAGGTTTAGCGATAGGTTTAGATAGCTTGGTTAGTTAGGTTAGTTAGTTAGTTAGCTTACTAGAAAGAATAGGAAGAAGAAGAAGAGGAGGAGGAGGAGAAGAGGAGAAGAGGAGGAGGAGGAGAAGAAGAAGAAGAAGAATAGGAGGAGGAGAAGACAAAAAGAAGATCACATGTTTGGTATTTAGTTTTTTGGAATTAATTAGTAGTTTTAGTGATAGATTCTGTTAGTTAATTAGTATATTTAGTGGTAGATTCTGTTAGTTCAAAGAAGATCACATGTTCTTTTGTTGAAATCAAGTCTGTCAAAATAATGTATCGTCTATATTTATTGGTACCGGAGCAAAACAGGACAACTTAAATAATATTGCCATCCTCAGATGTGGAAATATCGAAAAGTTTTATAGGTAACCTGGAAAGTCCTCTGGACCAAAAGGGCAACTTCTGGACCTGCGAACTTTGCGTGGTAGGTGCATGTCCATGCAGCAGGGTAATTTACCCAACAATGACATAATTAGTCCATTTAGCTCCAAAATACCATAATAAGCTCAAAATGGCATAAGAACCTTGGTTAGCTCATTAATATTATATACTTAGCTTGTTTTCCTCTAAAATGGGATAATTAGCCCATTTAGCTCAAAAAAGACATAATTAGGTAATTTAGCTCCAACAAGAGGAGAAGAGGAGAAGAAATAGGCAAAATGAAAAGAAAGAAGAAGAAGAAGAAGAAGAAGAGAAGGAGAAGGAGGAGGAGGAGGAGGAGGAGAATGCCAAGGACCTTCTATCCTTCTCCTCCTCCTCCTTCTCCTCCTCCTCCTCCTTCTTCTTGATTTCTTCTTCTTCTCCTCCTCCTCCTCTTTCTTCTCCTCTTTCATATTATCCTTGCTTTAATTAACCCAACAATGACATAATTAGCCCATCTGGCTCGAAAATACCATAATAAGCTCAAAATGGCACAAGAACCTTGGTTAGCTCATGAATATTATATACTTAGCTTGTTTTCCTCTAAAATGACATAATTGGAATATTTGTGTTGATCGGGTGGATTTACATGTGATAGTTGTCTCGTCGCTGTGACGTCTGCTATGCGAAGACCTGCCCGTGCATTGTACGAGCTCCGCCCCTGCATTCGTGGGTCAGTACAAATTTCATCTCCTCCCCGCCCCTTCATTTACTGTGGCTCGGTTTCCGGATGAAACTTTCTAGATTTAGGTAATTCAATTAATTTATCAGTATGCGTGACGAGTATGCGTCTCCCGTTCGAAAGGGCGACATCTATAAATATGCATGTCTTTGCATATTTATAACCGCCATCCTTTCGAATTGTCCAACATTATCCATGGACAGCCCGAGTATGTGTAGATTGGGTTCGTTTTCCCGTATGCTGTGCTCTGGATCCGATGTGGAATTTCGTCAGTGCCTCCCTGTTGTTCTCCGGATGCGCATCCTCTCTGTTTATTGCAGAGACGTGTATCAGGAGAACAACGGGGAGGTGCTGCCGAAATTTTGCGTTGGATCCGGAGCAGAGCATGGGAAAACGAACCCAATCTACACATACTCGGGTGGGATTAGGACCTATCTTTACCTATTAGCGTGTAGGTTGCCTGGACGTAATAAAAATGGCGAACCTGATTAACCGATGAATATAAATGCTAAATTATATATAAATATATTTCTTCTGTCTTTAGTAGCTACGCAAGATGAGTGATCGTGCGTGGATGTATACCGGTCACCCTAGTCAGAAAGAGATGACGAAAGAATGGTTTTTAAAAACAAAGGAATCTGTGAAAGCCGCATTCGCAAATGGCCAGGAAAGAAATTATTGCCCCTGTCCTGGATGCGACAACTATAAAAAGACGACAAAGGCTGTAATGATTAAACACCTGCAGAAGAGGGGTTTTAAGCCTAATTATACGGTGTGGACATTTCATGGGGAGTCTATACAACGCACAAGAGCTGAGGTGGTCTGTCGTCGCACGGACGCGCATGGTACTGGGATCGAAGACATGGTGCAAGACTTTGATGATTCTCGGGATTCGGAAGATGAGATGGAGGAATCTGCAAAGGCCTTTTATGAAATGTTGGAGTCTTCAAAACGTCCTCTCCATGAGCACACTGAGCTCTGTCAGCTGGATGCAATTGCACAAGTAATGGATCTGAAGGCTCAATTCAACTTGGGAACAGAATGCTACGACGCGATGATGACACTATTTGGACGTTTCCTACCCAAAGGCCATGTCATGCCTCCAAACCTGTACCAGTCGGACAAAATACTTCGTGTACTTAAGATGCCCTATGAGAAGATAGATGCATGTGAGAAAGGATGTGTCTTACTTAGGAAGGAGTATGCACACTTGGACTATTGTCCCAATTGCGAGTCTTGCAGGTATCTTCTGGTAGACAACGGTATGGGTGAGAAGAGGCAGAGCAAAATCGCAGTTAGTGTTCTTCGGTATATGCCAATCGTACCAAGACTTCAACGTATTTTCATGATCGAAGAGACAGCAAGACAGATGACATGGCACAAATTGGGCAAAAGAACCGAACTAGATGCGGATGGGAATAACATGATGGTACACACATCGGATGGGGAAGCATGGAAACATTTCGATGGATTGCATCAGGATAAAGCGGCAAATCCAAGGAATCCTCGAGTCTGTGCCTCCACGGATGGTTTTAATCCCTTCGGCATGACGGCAACCCAATACAGTTGTTGGCCTGTATTTGTCATTCCACTCAATCTCCCCCCCCCGGGCAGATTATGCAAAGAAAGATCATATTTCTGACGTTGATAATTCCAGGGCCCAATTATCCGGGGAAGAATATGAATGTGTACCTGCAACCGCTTAACTATGAATTGGAAGAAGCTTGGGAAAATGGGGTCAAGACATACGATGCTGCTAGAAAAGAAAACTTCAAAATGCATGTGTGGTACATGTACTCTATGCATGACTTGCCATGGTATGCGCTATTCTCTGGATGGTGTGTGCATGGAAGGTTCCCGTGCCCCCAATCCAAGGCGGCTCTTCAATTTCATTGGTTGCAGGAGGGTCGGAAGTATTCTTGCTTTGACTTGCATAGACAGTTCCTGGATCCTGACCATCAGTTCAGAAAAGACAAGAAGAACTTTACCAAAGGTAAAGTTGTCAAAAACTTGGCACCACCTGCGTTCATAGGCCAACAGATCCTGGATTAGTTAAATGCCCTCGAGTCTGATCCAGAGCGTCCAGGGTATCTCAAGGGGTATGATTCAAAACATGCCTGGACTCACAAGCCATGCTTCTGGGATCTGCCTTACTTCAAAGACCTCCTTCTTCCACACAATATCGACATGATGCACACTGAAAAGAATATCGGAGAGGCTATTTTTGGTACATTGTTCGACATAGATGGGAAGAAAAAGGATAATATTAAGGTAGAGTCGATCAAGAGACACTATGTCATTGACCGTTACAAAACATGCGAGAAGGCAAAGGAAAGTAGAAGTGGTCGAAGCCAAAGGCCTGGTTCAATCTTGGAAGGCCAGCTATGAGGGAAATTATCTTGTGGGTCAAAATGCACTTGATGTTCCCCGATGGGTATGCAGCGAATCTAAAGAGGGGAGCGAGTCTAGAAAAATTAAAAATCTTTGGTCTCAAGAGTCATGATTGGCACATATGGCTAGAGCGGGTAATGCTGGTGATGTTACGTGGCTTTATTCCTGAGGATGAATGGCTAGTACTGGCGGAGCTGAGCTATTTCTTCCGTGTTCTTTGTGCGAAAGAATTGTCGCCTGGCGTGGTAGAAGACATGGAGGAGTTTGCACCGGAGTTGTTGTGCAAGTTAGAGAAGATCTTTCCACCGGGCTTCTTTAATCCAATGCAGCATTTGATTTTACATCTACCGACCGAGGCAAGATTGGGTGGGCCCGTGCAAGATCGTTGGTGCTATGCAACTGAGAGGATGCAGAAGACCCTTCGAGCTAAATGTAAAAATAAGCGTAGAATTGAAGCATCGATGGCTGAGGCATTCATTACTGAGGAGGTGGCAAACTTTGTGACAGCACACTACGAAGCCAAAAATCATCATTTGCATAATCCGAAGCCTCGGCACAATGATGGAGACCCTAAAAAGGTGGGTCCAACCTTAGCCTATTCAAAGGGAAGCTCGCACCAGCCGGTGCTTCGAAACCAATAACGTTGGATATCGAAGAATGGCAGAACATTTCGTTGTATATCTTCAACAACCTAACAGAAGTGCGGCCGTACATCGAGTGAGTTCTCGGCACATTTTCCCGTAACTTCTAATTCATTTGAACTGCTCTTATTCCCGGATATTTCAAACAGTCGTTACGTCGTCAAATTCTCAGATGGAGCGGTGATCGAAAATGATTCCGTCGAAGAGTATGAGCTTCTGTCAAAGACAGGAGGCGGCTATCCCGGTTTCATCTCCTGGTTCAAACAAACGGTAATTATCAATAATGGACCATTTCATTCTTGGTCTAACTTGCGGATAATGCAACAACTGTTTCGTATTAAACTTGTAGGCTAATTCAGAGTCTATGGACGCCGAATTGAGACAAGTCGCTAATGGTTTTGACTATAAGGTCCGTTCATTTGAGAAATACAACATCAACGGGTATCTCTTTCGTACCTTTGGCAAAGAGCTATCTATGCCCGACCGGAAATCTACAAATTGTGGTGTCTCTGCTATCGGCGAAGGTGTTATCGAGTATTATGGAAGAGTTGAAGCAATTTATGAACTTCAATTCTATGGTGAAAACCCACCGAACGTCGTAGTCTTCAAATGTTATTGGTTCCAGCCGAAAAAGACTAGAAGGACTCATGAACATATAGGACTAGTCGAAATCAATCCAAACACCCATTTAGATGTTCCCGATGTCTATATTACGGCTCAACAGGCGACCCAAGTTTTCTATCTACCATGGGCATGCCAAACGGATAAGAATCTGGAAGGTTGGTATGTTGTTTATGAAGTGCCGCCACATGTCTGACCACCTCTCCCAAGTGAACAGGATTATGAACCTCACATTAACCCAGACACATATGATGGAGAATTCTTCCAAGAAGCACGTCTTTCCAAGAAACGTTTCAAGAACTGCCGTGCTTCATCCAAGAACATGGAAGTAGATAGCGACAATGAATCCGACTCCAGCCCTGAGCTGCAACCAGAAGACCTGGAACTCATAGAGGTTACTGATGCGGATGACCTGTCAATGCTTCAACGATTAAAGGAAGGCCTTTCACAACTTCATGCCGTTGAACCCGATGAGCACGTCATTCATGAACACATGCGTGATAGTGATGGTGATGATGCATTTATTGATGATGATTATTAGTTTGTAAGATTCACAACTTAAATTATATATTTTTTAATCTTTATTATTCATGTACATATTATTATTCATGTCAGTCATTCAACTTTTTTATGTTGTACTAATTTCTTTTAATCTTTATCATGGCAGGTGTTGAAAGATGGTGGGCGCGGGTCCAGAGCGCTCGACGGGTTCTTCCCAGGTGCCCCGCACGAGGGGTGGTACTTCCCTTCCACCCCTATCTCTCCGTAGAGCCTTGGCAAACAGTCTTTCGACACCAGCCGGGGGTTCTTCTTCGTCGGCGGCATTGCCCACTAGGAGAGGTGCTGGTCAGGTAGGGAGGAAGGGGAAGGGTACAGGGAGAGGTGGTGGCCGCGGAAGATCCAGGAGGACTGTTGAGCCGTCCTCTCCACCACCACCAGCTCATTCACCCGAGCATAGGACTAGTATGGTCGACCCGTTTGCGGAGGAGGCTACGGGGACTCCGGTCCAGGAGACTGGTGTTCACAGGCATTCGTCCCATGAGACTCCAGTCCAGGAGCAGCCTCGGGTCAAGGTGCATTCGGCCCAGGAGCAGCCGGAGGAGACTACGGTTTCGGAGGCTTCACCCGACGTGGAGAGGCCCGGATGGGAGCCTTGGCCGGATCGTACCGAGTTGCCGGATTGGACCGAGGGTCCGGGTGGCTCAAGGGGCGGGGATGGCGGGGATGAGCTTACGGATAGTGAGGGCGATGTGTAGGTGGACGGGGCCACCGTGTACAATCGTGGTAGTACACGTCTCCCGGTCGCCCCGGCTACCCGCGAGCAGAGGCCGGTGATTAAACCTGAAGGAGATAGGTAAGTACATTTACCCTTTTTTAGCTTTTGCCTTCAAGTTTGTTCTAATATCTAATGCACTGACCTTATCATACTGCAGGGGATGGGTACACCCTCTTGGACTCCGCAGGCCGAACTCCGTCCTTGGTGTGCTTTGCCGGACAAATTTCCCGGGGTTTGTCACGTTGCCTAGTGAGGGTCAGGTTCCTACACTAGGATTTACCTGGGAGCTCTACCAGGCTGTGCAGGCCCCGCCGGAGGTGATTATAGATGGTGTCTTGTGCCACACGAGGGCCGAGATGGTGATCAGGAGCTTTTGGGTAAATTATCCTTTTACAGAATCTAAAATTAACAATATACCTAATTATTGTACTAATCGGTGTTTTCACGTTTGATTGCAGACCTTCTATAGGTGTCAGGATGGATATGAGGAGGAGGCGGCCAGGGTTCTCGAGGTCGAGTGTAGGCGGTTACTACAGAACTGGCGCCACGAGGCTCGGGCGCAGGCTATTCGAGATTACTACGCCACGCGTGGTATTAAGATCGAGAAGAAGGATTGCCGCGGAAAGTTTCTGAAGAAGGAGCAATACATGAAGGTAATTACCTATTCTTAAGTCCGTCTACGTAGTTTTATTGATTTCATTCATAGGCGTAGCGCTGAAAATTCTTTCTAATAACTTACAGGTGCCCCCGAGATGGTGTGCGGATAAGATGGAATGTTGGGAGGCGTTGGTTGATGAGTGGTGCACAGGCAGCTGGCGTGCCGTCCACGAGAATGCGAAGGATCGGCGTAGCCAAATGGTTGGTGTGCCACACCATCAAGGCAGCGCCAACTTACTTCAGTTTGGACGAAACTGGGTATGTGATTTGCTTCATGATTCATGCAATTCATTCTTGATGCTAATATTTTGTTCCTCTCTTTTAGGCGCATCACAATAAGACTGAGATGCCACACTTGTACGACCTTTATGGCATGGCCCATACTGCCTCGTACAAGAAGGCGAAGGCATTCTCTGAGTCTGACCTGGATGATCCCAGTAACTTCACCAAAATATGATCCCACCAGAAGCTCGTGGCATACAGGGACGCGGGGAAGGCTACGAAAGGGGATGACTTTAACCCTAGCCAGGAACCTTCGGATCCAGAGCTGGTGATGATATCTGGTGGCGGGAGGCCCCATGCCTCGATAGCCATTGGAGATGGGATAATACGTTGTCCACTCACTCTTCCGGAGATCAAGGCGCGCCAGTCGAGCAGATGTCCTGAGATAACGCCTCGGCCACGGCCAGTCGAACTTGCCATCGAGGTTAGTTGTACGGACTAAGAACACTTTCATCCATTTCTTTATGTGTGTCACCATAGATCATTACTGTGGTAACGAGGAATGGTTTTTCAGGCTGCTCTTCAGAAAGAGAGAGCGGCAAACCAGGCTGCTCTTGAGAAAGAGGGATTGGCAAGCCAGGCTGCTCTTCAGGCTACTCTTGATGAGAGGGACCAGACCACGACACGATTGCTTGAGGAGGAGAGGGCCCGGAATGAGGCGGGTCAACGGGCCCTGTACGAGCTTTTTGTGGTATGTTTTTTTTCACATTAGCCAAATCATGTGTGTAATGTCTGTTTCAATACTAACTAATACGACACACTCTTCAGGGTCTGTGCGAGAAGAGCGGTCAAGTCCCTCCGCCAATGCCCGTCTTCTCTTCGATTGGCACGGTGAGTTTCATTATAATTAGTATTAATAATTGAGTGTCATCATGCTAATTGAGACATTGCAAAATATCTTTTCTGCAGAATAACTCCCGAGCGGCATCGCACGACCCTTCTCCAGGGCAACCGTCTCCAAACGAAGCCGGCGCGAGCAACCGTGGTGTTTCTCCTCCTTGATGACCACTACGGTAAGTTTCTCCTCCAAACTTAGCTTGTTTTCCTCTAAAATGAGATAATTAGCCCATTTAGCTCCAAGAATACATAATTAGGTAATTTAGCTCCAACAAGAGGAGAAGAAATAGGAAAAATGAAAAGAAAGAAGAAGAAGAAGGAGAGAAGGAGGAGAAGGAGGAGAAGGAGGAGGAGGAGGAGGAGAAGGAGGAGAAGGCCAAGGACCTTCTAGTCCTTCTCCTCCTCCTCCTTCTCCTCCTTGATTTCTTCTTCTTCTCCTCCTCCTCCTCTTCCTTGTCCTCTTTCATATTATCCTTGCTTTAATTTCCCCAACAATGACATAATTAGTCCATTTAGCTCCAAAATACCATAATAAGCTCAAAATGGCATAAGAACCTTGGTTAGCTCATTAATATTGTATACTTAGCTTGTTTTGCTCTAAAATGGGATAATTAGCCCATTTAGCTCAAAAAAGACATAATTAGGTAATTTAGCTCCAACGAGAGGAGAAGAGGAGAATAAATAGGAAAAATGAAAAGAAAGAAGAAGAAGAAGAAGAAGAGAAGAAGGAGAAGGAGGAGGAGGAGGAGGAGGAGAAGGCCAAGGACCTTCTATCCTTCTCCTCCTCCTCCTCTTTCTCCTCCTCCTCCTCCTTCTTGATTTCTTCTTCTTCTCCTCCTCCTCCTCTTTCTTCTCCTCTTTCATATTATCGTTGCTTTAATTAACCCAACAATGACATAATTAGCCCATTTAGCTCCAAAATATCATAATAAGCTCAAAATAGCACGAGAACCTTGGTTAGCTCATGAATATTATATACTTAGCTTGTTTTCCCCTAAAATGACATAATTGGAACATTTAGCTCAAAAAATACATAATTAGGTAATTTAGCTCCAACAAGAGGAGAAGAGGAGAATAAATAGGCAAAATGAAAAGATAGAAGAAGAAGAAGAAGAAGAGAAGAAGAAGAAGAGAAGAAAGAGAAGGAGGAGGAGGAGGAGGAGGAGGAGAAGGAGGAGAAGGCCAAGGACCTTCTAGTCCTTCTCCTCCTCCTCCTTCTCCTCCTTCTCCTCCTTGATTTCTTCTTCTTCTCCTCGTCCTCCTCTTTATTCTCCTCTTTCATATTATCCTTGCTTTAATTCCCCAACAATGACATAATTAGTCCATTTAGCTCCAAAATACCATAATAAGCTCAAAATGGCATAAGAACCTTGGTTAGCTCATTAATATTATATACTTAGCTTGTTTTCCTCTAAAATGGGATAATTAGCCCATTTAGCTCAAAAAAGACATAATTAGGTAATTTAGCTCCAACAAGAGGAGAAGAGGAGAAGAGGAGAAGAAATAGGGAAAATGAAAATAAAGAAGAAGAAGAAGAAGAAGAAGAAGAAGAAGAGAAGAAGGAGAAGGAGGAGGAGGAGGAGGAGGATAAGGCCAAGGACCTTCTATCCTTCTCCTCCTCCTCCTTCTCCTCCTCCTCCTCCTTCTTCTTGATTTCTTATTCTTCTCCTCCTCCTCCTATTTCTTCTCCTCTTTCATATTATCCTTGCTTTAATTAACCCAACAATAACATAATTAGCCCATTTAGCTCCAAAATACCATAATGAGCTCAAAATGGCACAAGAACCTTGGTTAGCTCATGAATATTATATACTTAGCTTGTTTTCCTCTAAAATGACATAATTGGAACATTTAGCTCAAAAAAATACATAATTAGGTAATTTAGCTCCAACAAGAGGAGAAGAGGAGAAGAAATAGGCAAAATGAAAAGATAGAAGAAGAAGAAGAAGAAGAAGAGAAGAAGAAGAAGAGAAGAAGGAGAAGGAGGAGGAGGAGGAGGAGGAGGAGGAGGCCAAGGACCTTCTAGTCCTTCTCCTCCTCCTTCTCCTTCTTCTTCTCCTCCTCGTGTTTCTTCTCCTCTTTCATATTATCCTTGCTTTAATTAACCCAACAATGACATAATTAGCCCATTTAGCTCCAAAATACCATAATAAGCTCAAAATGGCATAAGAACCTTGGTTAGCTCATGAATATTATATACTTAGCTTGTTTTCCTCTAAAATGACATAATTAGCCCATTTAGCTCAAAAAGAAGGAGAAGGAAGAAGAAGAAGAAGAAGAGAAGAAGAAGAGAAGGAGAAGGAGAAGAAGAAGAAGGAGGAGGAGAAGAAGAGAAGAAGAAGGAGAAGGAGCCCTCCTTCTTCTTCTCTCCTTCTTCTCCTCCTTCTTCTCCTTCTTCTTCTCTTATTTTTCTTCTCCTCCTCCTTCTTCTCCTTCTCCTTCCCCTTCCCCTTCCCCTCCTCCTCCTCCTCCTCCTCCTCCTCCTCCTTCTTGTTTTTCTTCTCCTTGTTCTCTTCTTGCTTCTTCTCTTTCTTCTTCAATTTAGCTTATTTGTCATATATATGTTGTTCTTCTTCTTCTTCTGACTTTCTTATTCCCATTTTGCAGATTGAATGTACTACATGCATGGAAGCTGGCGTTGGAGTGCTTTAGTTTCCGTTTTTATTTGAGTTGATGAACAATGTGGAACTATATGTATGTGTATATATGGATGAACAATATATGTGCAACTATATGTATGTATATATGGATGAAACTTTGTATGTGTTGGTTCTTTTGATATATGGGATGTACGTTGATGAACAAATGGCATTGATGAGCTTTATATGTATATCATATATGTGTTGTGACCTATTTATGATATATGTGCTATGAATTATATGTATATGTGCTGTGAAATAGAAAAAATAAATAAATATGTGACAATATAGGCTCTTTGCCGTCTGACCTTCTCCTTCTCCTTCTTCTGACAATAGGAGGAAGAAGAAGGAGAAGAAGGAGAAGGAGGAGAGAAGCTCCTTCTCCTTCTTCTCCTCCTTCTTCTCCTTCTTCTTGTCCTTCTTATTTTCTTCTTCTCCTCTTTCTTCTCCTTCTCCTCCTCCTTCTCCTTCTTCTTTTACTTCTCCTTCTTCTTCTCTTCTTGCTTCTTCGCTTTCTCTTCTTCTACATAGCTTAGAGTCATCCAACAAAGACTAAATTGGCTAATTATCCTAAAAATGACATAATTATCTTAGTTAGGTGAAAACATCATACGAACCTTGGTTAGCTCATTAAAATGACCAATTTAGCTCAAAAATGAAATAATAAGCTCAAAATGGCATAAGAACCTTGGTTAGCTCATGAATATTATATAATTAGCTTGGCTTCCACCTAAATGATATAATTAGCCAATTTAGCTCCAATATGGCTTAATAACAAGAGTTAGCTCCAAAATGACATATTTAACCCAAGTTAGCTCCAAAACGGCATATAGTTAGCTTGGCTTCCACCTAAATTACATAATTAGCTTAGTTAGCTCCAAAATGACCTATTTAATAAAAAATGACCTATACTTAGCTAAGTTCTCTCCTAAATGACATAATAAGGCTAACTTAGCTCCAAGATGACCTATTCCCCCTAACTTAGGTATTAAATGGCCTATAATTAGCTTTGCTTGATCCAAAATGGCTTCATAAGTATAGTTTGCTCCCGAATAACATATTTTACGCAAGTTAGCTCCGAAATGACCTATAGTTAGCTAGGCTTCCACCTAAATGACATAATTAGCTTAGTTAGGTCCAAAATGGTCTATTTAATAAAAGAGGACCTATACTTAGCAAATTATCCTCAAAATGTCATAATTAGCTCCAAAAAGGCATAATTAGCTAATTTAGCCCAAAGAAGGGGACAAGAGAAGAAGAAAGAGGAAAATTAAAAAGAAGGAAGAAGAAGAAGAGAAGAAGAAGAGAAGAAGAAGGAGAAGGATAAGGAGGAAGAAGAAGGAGAAGAAGGAGAAGGAGCCGCTCCTTCTCCTTCTTTTCCTCCTTCTTCTCCTTCTTCTTGTCCTTCTTCTTTTCTTCTTCTTCTCCTCTTCCTTCTCCTTCTTCTCCTCCTTCTTCTCCTCCTTCTCCTTCTTCTTTTACTTCTCCTTCTTCTTCTCTTCTTGCTTCTTCTCTTTCTCTTCTTCTACGTAGCTTAGAGTCATCCAACAAAGACTAAATTTAACCCAAGTTAGCTCCAAAACGACATAGAGTTACTTTGGCTTCCACCTAAATGACATAATTAGCTTAGTTATCTCCCAAATGACCTATTTAATAAAAAATGACCTATACTTAGCTAAGTTCTCTCCTAAATGACATAATAAGGCTAACTTAGCTCCAAGATGACATATTCCCCCTAACTTAGGTATTAAATGGCCTATCATTAGCTTAGCCAGATCCAAAATGGCTTAATAAGCATAGTTTGCTCCAGAATGACATATTTTACACAAGTTAGCGCTGAAATGACCTATAGTTAGCTAGGCTTCCACCTGAATGACATAATTAGCTTAGTTAGGTGCAAAATGGTCTATTTAGTAAAACAAGACCTATACTTAGCTAATTATCATCAAAATGACATAATTAGCTCCAAAAAGGCATAATTAGCTAATTTAGCCGAAGATGGGGACAAGAGCAGAAGAAAGAGGAAAATTGAAAAAAAGGAAGAAGAAGAAGAAGAGAAGAAGAAGAGAAGAAGAAGGAGGAGGAGAAGGGGGAAGAAGAAGGAGAAGAAGGAGAAGGAGGAGATAAGCTACTTCTCCTTCTTCTCCTCCTTCTCCTTCTTCTTGTCCTTCTTCTTTTCTTCTTCTTCTCCTCTTCCTTCTCCTTCTCCTCCTCCTTCTCCTTCTTCTTTTACTTCTCCTTCTTCTTCTCTTCTTGCTTCTTCTCTTACTTCTTCTACGTAGCTTAGACTCATCCAACAAAGACTAAATTGGCAAATTATCCTACAAAATGACATAATTAGCTTAGTTAGGTGAAAACATCATAAGAACCTTGGTTAGCTCATTAAAATAACCAATTTAGCTCAAAAATCAAATAATAAGCTCAAAATGGCATAAGAGCTTGGTTAGCTCATGAATTTATGCTTTGGTCGGACTCTGCGGTAGTGTTGGGTCCTAGTATCGCCCGCGGGTCGGTACTACCGCTTGTCACTACCGCTCCGAGCGGTACTATCGCCCATTCTTCCTCTGTGATTCGGCCGCCCTCTGCCTGAGCGGTAGTACCACTCACTCTGAGGAGTACTACCTTTTATCATCGGTAGTACCACTCCTAGGAGCGGTAGTACCACACTGGCTCGTGCTGAGGAGGTGGGTAACGTGCATATTCTTTCCCTCACTATATAAAGGGGTTCTTCTTCCATGAGAACTTTACATTTTCATCCACAAGCTCCATTTTTGTCAAATATCTCTCCCTAGGCAACAAAACTTGTTGGTATTCTAGGGTTTATTTGAGAGGGCCTTGATCTACACTTCCACCTAGAGAAATTTGATTCCCCCAACTAATCCCTTGCAGATCTTGTTACTCTTGGGTGTTTGAGAACCCTAGACAGTTGAGGTCACCTCCAAGCCATATTCCATTGTGGTCAAGCTTCGTGGTCTTGTTGGGAGCCTCCAATTAAGTTGTGGAGATTGCCCCAACCTTGTTTGTAAAGGATCAGTCGTCGCCTTCAAGGGCAACACTTAGTGGAATTACAACACCTCGGATCATGCGAAGGCATGAGGAGAATACGGTGGCCTTAGTGGCATCTTGGGGAGCATTGTGCCTCCACACAGCTCCAACGGAGACGTACTTCCTCTCAAAGGGAAGGAACTTCGAAAACACATCCTCGTCTTCATCGGTTCCACTTGAGGTTATTTCTTACCTTTACTTGTATTAACTTCTTGCTCACTATTGTTGTTAGCATCATATAGCTCGCCCTCTTAATTGCATATCCAGACAACCTATTTGTTGGTAAACTTACCTTTTTTAAAACAAAAGATTAAAAATTTGTTAGTTACTTATTCACCACCCTCTAGTCAACTATATCAATCCTTTCACTTCCCTTTGGTGCTAGGTACCGTATATGATGACGCCTCGATCCTCGATAACTTCATCCCTCATTTTTACAAGACGATGGCCATGGTTGAATATGATGCACCCCACATGGTTCCATCATGATGAAGATGACCCCAAGTTGGTCTTTACCACCTCATCTATACCGCATGAGTGGATTGAAAAAAGGCAAGGTGAAGGTGATGCTCTTATCCCACTAGTGGACATTTATTGCTTGCATAATGATGATCCCCCAATTGCCATGCTTTATGATTATGCGACCTTCACATGTTATGATAAGTTTAACAATTCGCATGTGGAATTTATTAGTCGTCATGCCATGTTGCATCGGATTTCTTGTGAGAACTCTATAGTGCACATCATGTTTGGCAACCCACTTGACTTGTCATATGCTATGCATGACATCACCCATATTGCATCATTGAAATCTCATCGTAGTAACTATGCATATGGAATTAAAATAAACCCAATTGGCACATATGTCATAGATGACAAACCCATTGTTATTGGCATTTTCTTTTCTTGTGATCATATTGCCATGCTTCCTCTGCAGCAATTGCACAATTGTTCACGTATGCCATGCCATGATAACCATGCTTTGAATATGTATTGTTATGGATATTGTCAATATTCTTCATATTATGCTTTTGCTATTGCACATGACGAGACCCCTATAGTTCCCTCATACATGTTACGAGATTTTGCGCAATCCCATCCATTGCATGATCCCAAACTTGTGTTCACAATATGCTCTCCATGAATAAAAATGTTATTGATGTGCCATATAATCGCATGCTCAATTTGTGTCCCCGTTGTCTTATGCACAACAACTATTCTTTCATGATGGATGACATGTTTCTATACCATGCATCACATTTCTTTGAGAATTTCTTATCTTGTGCTTAATATCACATCCACATACACATCATGATAGATGATGTGTACATTTACCATGCCCATACTTTGTATTGTGTGTCTCCTTGTTGTGTAGGTGCACGAGATTCATCCTCCACCTTGCAAGCGCACAAGTTGACGAAACAAGCTCTAAATAGCAACCAATACAAGCACCAACATGGAGTGCTTACCCACCACCCACCCTCTTCGCGCAAATACTTTGGAAGTTTCTTTTACATGGCCCTCACATGGTTATGGGTTATTGTCCATAATATATACTTTGCCCATATTGCCAAATTCACTTTGCATGATATGCTCATTTCTATGCTCTTTCCATGTATTTGTGACCAATGCTTTGCATCTGACATGACACTTGATTCTCATATTTGTATGTGTATTTGCAAGCTTGGTGGAGATATTACTTGTTATTGCCATGTTTGCTTGGTGACCCATGCCTATGATGATACATTGATCATTTTTTGTTTCCGTACTTGTGATATGTCATGCGCATTGTCTACGCATATTATGTGACTACATGATATGATTTACTCTAGTATATTGCATCTTCGCACTACTAGTCTAGAGGACATGATAACTATTCTTGCTTCCGTTGCATCGCCGGTGATTAATACTTTCTCCTTTGATGTGGTTGATGACAACCATTGCCATGCTTCACAAATTGTCAATATTGCTTATAGTCATATGCCTCTATGTGTCGCCTCTTTCTTCCTAGATTATCCATGTATTGAGTGCAACAATGCTATTAATCTTGTTAATGAGATTACCCCCATAGCTTTCTCTCATATTGTTGGAGCTTTTGACATATTTCATGTGAAGCATGCTTGCTTTAATTCTTTGAACCATATGCCTAGTGCCATGAATATAAAAATTATTCTTGTGTCATATTATACATGCACTAGTGATCCTAATGGTTATGTGCAAGAGAAGAGAACCATCGTTGATGATGTGTTTGTCTATCATGAACTTACATTATTTCCATTGTTGTGTGTATGTGTAGGAAACTTCGACTACATGTCAACTTCCATTTCACGTGAGTTCACCATTTGATCTCTTAAGAGCGAGCCATGCTACAACGACGCACTTCAACATCACACTTGCTTAAGTTTCAGCATTGTTATGAATTCCTAAGGACACACTTTTGAGGTGAGAACCTTTTTGAGTATGGATATTGTGGATCATCCAACTCATGTTGCCTGCACCATGACACATATTCGTCATCTTGGACCACTTATTTGCACATATGTTAGAGACATTGCTTTCACTCAAGATTGCCATATTTCCATGCCTCATGATTTATATTCCTTGTGTGTTGCATCCAACTTGTGGATTACTTTCTCTTATCATATGCTTGGGTGCAACAATGCCATGTCTTCACATATGTTCTACCTGATTGCTTGCTACATGCTTGAGTTGATTGCCTCACACATGATGAATAATTTCTCTTTCTATTGTGTTGAGTCCCTCCCTAGCTTCACTACACCATGTGCACATTATTCTTGGATTGTCTTGCACTTGCCTTGGCCCATGTGTTTAGACACTTCATTTTATATGGTGTTGTAAATGATTCCTATGCCTACCATAGAACATTCGTTGAGCTCTTTGTGCATGATTGCTATGACAATGAGTTAGATGCTCGCTATCTTGCCACGCATATTAGCATCTCTACTTCACATTGCATGCCTTTTCTTGTGCTCACTTTATATGCTCGCATGACCTACCACAATCCTTTGTCACATCCTATGATATGCATGATGACAACACTTGTTTGGTGATTCACCACTTGAATGCTTGGTTTTTCTCTAACGCTAAACACATTTGTTTTTTCAAGTGTTTATCATGTTTGCTCCTTTGGAAAGAATTACAAGACAATGCGACATTGTAGAGTGCCCTTTTTGATCTTCCAGATGATGAGCACCTGGTGATCGCTCACGGCCACATGGTGATGACATCTCTTTCCCATGGTGATTTGTATCTTGATCCGAGGATGGATCATTCCCATGGGGGTGATAATGCGGAGCATCCTACGGACATCACCATGACAAGATTATGTTTGGCAAGTGAAACATGGTGTGTCTACTCGACATACATATATAAAGGTGAATCTTCTCCTTTACACGTGTCCACTTGACCCCTTCGAGGATGGTATACTACTTTATACTCCTCTCATGTGCATGCATATGTATTATTGGAGCTCCACAAATGAAGAGGAGGAGTGTAAGCACCAAGGATCAACTACACCTTCCATGAAGGAAGCGTGGAAGCACAGAAGGAAGAATAGGAGTTGTGCTAGCGCACGAATACCAGTACAACTCGTCAACTACCGGTCAACAACCGGTCCACTATCGCCCAACTACTGCTCTGATCGGGCCAACTATATGTTTTTGAGCGGTTCAAGCTGGTATCGTCCCGGTTGTTGTCGTTGTTGTAGGATCGAAAGTATGTCTAGAGGGGGTGATTAGAATACTTGACCAATAAAAACTTTGCCCTTTCGCAATTTTAGTTGTGGGGAAGTTTTAGCAATTATTGAAAGTCGTGTACACCCTACACATGCACATCTAAGAATATAGCAGCGGAATGTAAAACATGCAAGTGTAAGGTAAAGGGAGTAAGGTAGGGATATCAAACGCAACAGGTTGACATGATGATTTTTGGCATGGTTCCGATAGATGGCGCTATCGTACGTCCATGTTAGTGGAGACATCAACCCACAGAGGGTAACGACTGTGAGAGTCCACGGAGGGCTCCAACCACAAGGGGTCTACAAAGAAGCAGCCTTGTCTATTCCACCACGGCTTCCATCCACACAGGACTAGCCTCACCCACAGTAGATCTTCACGAAGTAGGCGATCTCCTTGCCCTTACAAACATCTTGGTTCAACTCCGCAACATGAAGTAGGAGGCTACCAAGCGACACCTAACCAATCTAGGAGGCACCACCCTCCAAAAGGTAATAGATGTGGTAGAATGATGAACTCCTTGCTCTTGTGTTTCAAAGATAGTCTCCTCAACACTAAATCACTCTCTCACTTAATAGGCATGGGTAGGAGAGATTGATTTGGTGGAAAGAAACTTGGGGAGGCTAGAAATCAAGTTTCAAATGGATCGATTGGAATATCTTGATCTGAACACATGACTAGGTGGCTCTCTCTCAAAAAAATGGTTCTCGCAATGAAGTTTGTGTTCTGAGTGTTTACTCTGCGAATGAGAGGTAGGTGGATGGGTATATATAGGGAGCACCCAAAATCCAACCGTTACACCTAAAGTGATCAACTCGGTGATACCAAAGTCATAAACTCAGTGGTACGGACTTGCACGATAGGCATCAACTTTTGAATGTCGGTGAGACCGATATACATAACTCGGTGGAACCGAAAAGGTGGCTAACGGTCATATGGCCCAACTCGTGACACCGATACCCAAACTCGGAAACTCCGATTTTGTGTACCTTGGCAATACAAAGTTGGTCACCTGAACTCGGTAGTAGCATTGCAGAATCTGTTGTACAGAAATGGTAGGTTTGGCTATGGTTTTGTCTCGGTTGAAAATTGGTAGGGCCGAATCTGAAAACTTGGTAGCATCGATTTTGGATATTTGGCTCCCGACAAAAGTGTTATGTGGGAAAATGACTGAGTATTTTGATGGCTATCCCTGAGCACTTAAGCAACCAGTTCATATTAATACCTCACCCCCTTTTAATAGTATTGGCTTTCCAATGGACGCCATGTGATTTCTCACAAATATAAAATGAAGAGTCTTCTTGCTTCAAGATTGAGCCAATCTTATTCCTTTCTTGCATCAAGGGGCATTTACACATAAGCCTTTAGCCAATGCTTCTTTTGAACTTTTATGAAATATACTTTGATAGAGCCATTAGTCCAATGATCAATATGTTTTGATGAATTAACAAAACCACCTTAGGGAGTAATTGTGCTTTCAGTTGTTGTTGTTGTTGTTGGTGGTGGTGGTGGTGGTGGTGTTGTTGTTGTTGTTGTCGTTTTTGTTGTTGTCGTTGTTGTAATTGTTTTTCGTTGTCATCGTCGTCATCATCGTTGTTTTTGTTGTTGTCCTTATTGTTGTTGTCGTTGTCCGTGTTTTTGTTGTTGTTGTTGTTTTTGTTTTTGTTGTTGTTGTTCTTGCTATTGCTGCTGCTATTGTTGTTGTTGTTGTTGATGTTGTTATTCTTGTTTTTTTTGTTGTTGTTGTTGTTGTTGTTGTTGTCTTTGTTGTTGTTGTTGTTGTCGTTGTTGTTGTTGTTGTTGTTGTTGTTGTTTTTGTTGTTTTTGTTGTTGTTGTTGTTGTTGTTGTTGTTGTTGTCATTGTTGTTGTTATCGTTGTTTTCATTTGAAAACCTATCCTGAGTGGTACAACAGGTCCAACTGCGACTACAACCGCTGCAAACTTCAACACACGGCTCCACGGAGAGGTACAACCGCCCAAACTGGTCAAACTGGTTGGGAGAGCGATACAATTGGCGTGCCTGTGCGCGTAGAAAGGCGGCATGACCCGTGTATCCCCAACTTACGCCTTGGACTATAAGTACTCATCTCCTAGATACATATTAGGGTTAGAAAACTGACAACTCATTTGTTGGAGCTTTGCTCCTTCCTCTACTTTTCACATGGAGACCGATGCCTCCACCAGAGAAGAACCCTAGAGGATGTCAAGGCCCCTTCTTAGGGAAAATCCATCTTGCATTCAAGACCTCATCTTCCTATGGGATTTGCGATGAACTATCCATATATCGTTATTTCCATTGTTGTTCTTGGATCTTTATGCACCTCATTTATTGCTTGTAATTTGAGGAGGACTTGGTGTGGATCTGCTCCAATAGAGTGTTTTCCCTTGGATGTCCCCACGCTTTTCCCCTTGAGTTCTTTGTGTTCTTCCCCATATCCACCTCCAATTCATGAAGATGGTGCCACCTAGGGCTTTCCCTATATCACGAAAGTACATGGTAATTCAGTTGGCATGCGTGAGCTCTACTAATTTCTCTATTATGTATAGCACGAGGGGTTGTGGGTGTAACAATCGTATTGATGTCCTCATTGGCATGTTTACTCTCGTAGGTTGGTGCACAAGCGCGTATCTACCCCATGTGAGCAATCGATCTATTGTCTCTCTAGTATCCATGAAACAAGAGCTTTTCCCGGGTCTCTCTAGTATCTATTGCACGGACCCCATTTATCTATCCCCATGTGTGTTCCTACTACCACCTTAGCAATTGATATATTTGCTTTGCACTGCAATTTTGTGAAACTTCGTCAACATTTTTGATATATTGGATTAAAATTTGGTTGAATTTTGTACCACTTGTCGTCACCAAACCATTCAATATTCTTTACTTTGTAGGTGTGAGTGAACAAGTCTAGTACCAGTTCCATTATTCTCTCAATTCACATTGAGTGAAATGGGATACACAACTTTGGGAAAAGGTAACTTTGTATTGTTTCCTCATTTCCTACTCACCTTTGCTCGAGTCTTGTGATGGCTAGGCAAAGAACATCATGTCTGGTCTTCAATGACAATGTCGGCGTGAACAACTACATCAAGAAAATTCACCGCTCCGGTCTAGCACAAGCGATGCAAGGTCAATAGTGTGACCAAGTCAAGCGGCTCGCCACCGACATATGACACTACGAAGCTCGGAAAAGAGACTACATCGACAAGAAGTTGGACACTCACATGGATCATCTTCGACACATGTTGGCCAACTACAAGTCTTCTTCTTTGTCGTCATGTTCAAGGCGGAGACACTCAAGTAATATATCTTTGGAGTGCCCATCCTATGCAAGCGCAAGTCGGCCACGTCCTAATCTTCGAGATGATAGCCATGACAACCATCACGTTCATGATCTACATCATTGCGAAGGGCAAGCTAGCTCCTAGATAAAAGTGCATGAAAACCAACAACGCCATTGACTACAAGCTCTACATCACCCTACGACCAATTTTCATGAGCACAAGAGAAGACCACATGATGAATGCCACCAGGGATAAGCTTCGATGCCAACATTAAGGCCATCGACTACATGAATGGATGACCCTTCCATATTTGGAAGCATCCCAATGAAGATAGTCAAGTATGGGAACTTCCCTTGCATCATGGAGGCGAGTGATGATGTTCCATTTCGGCCTTCATCCACGGCGGTATTGACAAGACGGTCGAGCATGGGAATTTCCGCTCGACCAAGGTGGTGAGTGTGACCCTCTTCAACAACATGAAGATGACACCCACATGCGAATTTTCTGTGGAGTTGAGCACCGAGGCTGAGCTTGTGATGTGGACATCAATACCATTGTTACACCCACAACCCCTGCTGCTATACATACTGGACCAATTACTAGAGCGCGCGCATGCCAATTGAATTACCAAGTACTTTTGTTTCTTGGAAATCCTTCTAATGTTCACGAACATATGATGTTGCCTAAATATGATCTTGAATGAAGGAACTAGGATGGACAAGAAGGATTTTGATTGGAGCGGGATCAAGCATGGACGAGAAGGTGCGCTTGCGAGAAAGAACAATGGAGTTCGAGTGGTGATTTTCATACTTTGAAGCCATCATAACGAGATCATGAAGGCTTGAACGAAATGTACTAGATGCCACTTCATAAATTTCATCCATAGGCTATTATAAGTGTTGCATCCCCTTATTTTTGGGCTAGGACCATGTAATTTCGAAGTACCACATTATAGGTATATTTTAGAGTTCGTATGTGTGGGAAAACTGAGCTATGGTTTGTTTCGGACCCCTCCCCAAGGTGTCACGAAATTCCCCACTATTCCCTCATATATAGAACCCTTAGGCGCTGTTTAGACTTGGGTTTTGTTTAGATTAAAAGTTCGCCACTGCTGTAACTTCACGTCCTTCCTTTGTGTTCCACGTCCAGACAAAGACGTCGCAGAACCCCACTTCGATCAATAAAGCTTTCTTCTTATATTCGCAATATCGAGATTGCATCCTTAATTTCCTGCTTGTTCTTCATTTGCATGCAGGAAATAGACCCTCGTGGTTAGGTTGATTGTGCTCTGGCGTGGCCAATAACATCTCGGAGTTGGTTTACGATTACTAAGGCGCGACGTCTTTGCACGTTCGTAGGCAGATCGTGAAAGTTGACTTCCACCAAAACGACAGTCACCATCTATCTTATCGAAAGACGAGACGCCTTTGCCTCTAGTAGCTTGGGATGTTCCTTTCGGTCTTGTAGGAGATTAATATTTGACCACATATATGACATTCATCTTCGTAGGTGTTATGGAGGAGGATCTTGATCATGGGACTATCCCTTCGACCGAGCCGGCATAAGGAGTTTAGAATGGAGACATTTGTCACTACATCTCCGTGACACCGACATATGACATGATGCCCCAATTTCCATCTGATGAAATCGATAACCACATTAGTGTGATGAGTGCCTCCACCATATATGACATCAAGTGCATTGCCAATGAGAGGATGAGTGTAACCACCACTAGACCCATACATCAAAATATGCCACAATTCCTATATGAGGTTGTGAGCCATCACCACCCATTGAGTGACTCAACCAACCATATGATACTTCCATTTTGCATCATGTTTTGTTACAGTCATTTATAGTGTTTTATGCATTTTTTCACTTGGTGGACTAATTCTAATGCCTTTTCTCTCATAATATGGAAGGTTTACATAGAGTGGGAGAATGCCGGCAGTTGGAATTCTCGACCAGAAGAAGTTATATTAGAGATACATGTTCTGCACATGTCCAATTGGGATGAAAATTTATAGAGATTTATTTTATAATAAATAAAAAATACTAGAGCGAAGAAGTACCAGACGGGGCTACCAGGCGCCGACTAGACAATAGGGCGCGTCAGGCCCCCCTAGCGCGGCTTGATGTCTAGTGGGCCCCCTGGACCACCTCTGACGACCATCTTCTGGTATGAATTCCCTTTGACCCTGAAAAAATCATAGGGTGAATTTCGGGACGAAGCGCCGCTATCTTGAGGCGGAACCTGAGCAGGAGCCCTTTTGCCCTCCGGCAGAGCGATTCCGACAGAGGAACTTCCCTCCCGGAGTGGGAAATCAAGACCATCGTCATCAGCAACAACCCTCTCATATTGGGGAGGCCAGTCTTCATCAACATCTCCATCAACACCATCTCCTCTAAAATCCATAGTTCATCTGTTGTACTCAATCTTGTACCGAAACATCAGATTGGTACCCCGGGTGTGACTAGTAGTGTTGATTACATCTTGTAGTTAATGCTTTATGGTTTATTTGGTGGAAAATCATATGTTGATATCCAATATGGTATTTAATACCTCTATTATCATGCACATGTTTATCACTTGTGATTAGTTACTTTTGTTCTTGAGGCCACGAGAGAAATCATGTTCCAAGTACTCATGTCAAGGTGATATTCGTTCGGTCTTTTGATGATATGAATGTTGTGATTCCCTTAGTGATGTTATGTGAACGTCGACTTCATAACACTTCACCATCTTTGGGCCTAAGAGAATGCATTGTGGAGTAGTAATTAGAGGGTGGGTTGCGAGAGTGACACAAACTTAAACCCGAGTCTACGCACTAATTCATAAGGGTTTTATTTGGATCCGTATGTTTAATGTTATGGTTAGAATTTATTCTTAATACTTCTCTTGTAGTTGCGAATAATTGCGGGAGGGTTAATCATAAGTGGGAGGTTTGATCACGTAAGAACAACACTCAAGCACGAGTCCACTCACATATCAAAATATCAAAATACCGAACGTCAATTAACACAACATAACGAAAGTGACTAGATGAAATTCCCGTGTGCCCTCAAGAACAGTTTGCCTATGGTAAGAAACTCTTCCGGCTATCCTTTGCCACAAAAGGATTGGGCTACCTTTCTTTACCTATTGTTACTATTTCTACTTGTTACTTGTTGTAATTATCTTGCTATCAAACAACTTGTTACCGTTATTTCAGTGCTTATAGAAATTACCTTACTGGAAACCGCTTGTCATTTCCTTTCGCTCCGCATTGGGTTCGACACTATTACTTATCTAAAGGACTATGATTGACCCCCTATACTTGTGGGTCATCAAGAATCTTCTCTCACACCGTTGCGGGGGAGTGAAGTGCCTTTGGTAAGCGGAATTTGATAAGGGAATATTTATATTACGTGCTGAAATTTACTGTTACTTGTCACTATGGAAAGTAATCCTTTGAGGGGTTTGTTTGGGGTATATTCACCTCGACCAGAAACACCAAGAGTTTTCCCTCAACCTGCTGAACCTACAGAAAATGTTTATTATGAAATTCCTTCACGTATGATAGAGAAACTGCTAGGTAATCCTTATGCAGGAGATGGAATAAAACATCCCGACATGTTCCTAACCTATGTGGATGAAGTTTGTGAATTATTTAAGCTTGCAGGTTTATCCGGAGATGAAGTCAAAAATAAGATTTTCCCTATATCTTTGGGTGGGGGAAGCATTGACAAGGTATAGGCTATGTGATGATACAAGATATTGGAACTGGAATCGATTGCAATTGGAGTTTCACCAAAACTTTATCCTATGCATCTTGTTTATCGTGATCGTAATTTTATCTATAATTTTTGGCCTCATGAAGGAGAAAGTATCGATCTAGCTTGGGGGAGGCTAAAGTCAGTGTTACATACATACCCCAATCATGAGCTCACGGTAGAAATTATTATTCAGCATATTTATGCTCGACTTTCTCGTAATGATCAAACGATGCTCAATAATTCTTGCTCCGGTTCTTTTATGAAGAAGACTATTGAATTCAGGTGCGATCTTTTAGAAAGAATTAAATGCAATTGAGAAGATTGGGAGCTTGACGAAGGGAAATAATCAGTATAAAACCTAAGTTTGATTGTGTTAAATCTTTTATGAATATCGATGCTTTCAATGATTTTAACACTAAGTATGGACTTGACTCTGAGATAGTAGCCTCATTGTGTGAAACCTTTGTTCCTCATGTTGATCTCCCTAAAGATAAATAGTTTGAATATCATCCACCTATTAAAGGAAATAATTAAAGAACCAATTAAAGTTGAGGCTGATACTATCATTTACAATGGGGACCCAATTGTGCCTATTTCTTATATCGAGAAACCACCTTTCACTGTTAGGATAAAGGAACATGCTAAAGCTTCAACTGTGGTTAATAAAAGTTATGTTAGAATAACGAAAGCCTTTGAGCAAATTAAGGTAGAACCTAGTACTCATATGGTTAAAAATCTATTGGTAGATAATATTGATGGGCATGTTATTTATTTCTATAATGAAGATGCTAGAATTGTCAAACCTGATACTAAAGATAAGAATAGACCTGTTGTTGGCATGATTGTCATTTCAGTAAAAATAGGAGATAATTGCTATGATGGTTTATGAAATATGGGTGCTACTATTAGTGCTATCCCATTCACCTTATATCAATAAATTATGCATGAGATAGTACTCGGTGAGATAGAAGACATAAATGTTACTATCAAACTTGCTAAAAGAGACACCATCACACCACTTGGGATTGTTAGAGATGTTGAAGTCTTGTGTGGAAAACTAATATACCCTACTGATTTTCTAGTACTTTTCTCACCACAAGATAGTTTTTTCCCATAAAATTTGGTAGAACCTTCTTGAACACTCTCAATGCTCAAATAAATTTCAAAAAGGAAATTGTCAGTGTTAATTTTGGTGGTATGTCTCATGAGCTTCATTTCTCCAACTTTAGTAAGCAACCCCATTAAAAAGACTTTCCTAGTAAAGATGAAGTAATTGGTATTGCTTTTATTTCCATTCCTCCTACGGATCTATTAGAACACTATTTGCTAGACCGCGAAAATGATATGCATATGCGTCAAAGAAATGAACTAGAAAATATGTTCTTTGAGAAAAAACCTATGCCTAAACACAACTTGCGTGTTGAAAGTCTAGGTTGTCCTCCTCCACCTAAGGATGATCCTGTGTTTGAATTAAAGCAATTACCCGACACTTCGAAATATGATTATCTTGATGAAAAGAAGATATATCTTGTTATTATCAGTTTTAACCTTACAAATCATGAAGAAGAAAGATTATTAAAAACTTTAAGGAAGCATCGAGCTGTTATTGGGCATACTCTTGATGATCTTACGGCCATTAGTCCCATTCTTTGTCAGCACAAGATTAATATGGAATCAGATGCTAAATCCGTTGTTGATCACCAACAAAGACTGAATCCCAAAAAGAAAGAAGTGGTAAGAAATGAAATACTGAGGCTTCTCGAAGCACATATAATTTATCCCATAGCTCATAGTTGATGGGTAAGTCCCATTCATTGTGTTCCCAAGAAAGGAGGTATTGTTGTTCTTCATAATGATGAAAATGAACTCATGCCACACAGAAATGTGAGTCTCTATAGAATGGTAATTGATTTTAGAAAATTAAACAAAGCTACTAGAAAATTAAATTATCCCTTACCCTTCATAGACCAAATGCTAGAAAGATTATCGAAGCACACACATTTTTCCTTTCTAGATGGTTATTCTGGTTTCTCTCAAATATGTGTGTCACAACCTGATCAAGAGAAAGCCACCTTTACTTGTCCTTTTGGAACCTATGCTTATAGACGTATGCCTTTTGGATTATGCAATGCATATGCTACCTTTCAAAGATGTATGACTGTTATATACTCTTATTTTTGTGAAAAGATTGTTGAGGTCTTCATGAATGACTTTTCCGCTTACAGAACTTTGTTTGATGATTGCTTACGCAACCTTGATCGAGTTTTCTAGAGATGTGATAATACTAACCTTGTCTTGAATTGGGAGAAGTGCCACTTTATGGTAAATAAAAGTATTGTATTGGGTCATGAAATTTCCAAACGGGGTATTGAGGTGGATAAGGCTAAAGTTGATGCAATTGAGAAGATGCCATGTACAAAAGATATTAAAGGTATCCGTAGTTTCCTTGGACATGCTGGTTTCTATAGGTAGTTTATTAAAGACTTTTCTAAAATTTGTAGGCCTCTTACTAATTTATTACAAAAGGATGTTCCTTTAATTTTTGAAGATGAATGTGTAGAAGTCTTTGAAACACTTAAGAAGCATTAACTTCTACACCTATTTTTTAACCGCCTGATTGGAACTTGCATTTTGAAATTATGTGTGATGCTAGTGATTATGATGTTGGTGCTATTCTAGGACAAAGAGTTGATAAGAAATTAAATGTTATCCATTATGATAGTAAAACTCTAGACAGTGCCCACAGAAATTATGCTACCATTGAAAAAGAATTCTTACCGGTTGTATTTGCTTGTGATAAAATAAGATATTACATTGTTGATTCTAATGTAATTGTTCACACTAATCATGTTGCTATTAAATATCTTATGGAAAAGAAATCTGCAAACCTAGACTTACTAGGTTGGTTCTTTTGGTACAAGAATTTGATTTGCATATTATTGATAGGAAAGGAGGTGAGAACCCCGTAGGTGATAACTTGTCTAGGTTAGAAAATGTGCTTGATGACCGAATACATATTGATGATATCTTTCCTTATGAACAACTAGCTGTAGTCAATGTTTCTCACAAAACACCATTGTTTGCTGATTACGCTAATTACGTTGTTGCTAAGTACATACCACCTAGTTTCACCTATCAACAAAATAAAAAATTCTTCTTTTATTTAAGACATTACTTTCGGGATGACCCACATCTTTATAAATAGGGAGTAGATGGCATTATTAGACCTTGTATACCTGAGCATGAACCGAAACAAATCCTTTTGAAGTGTCACTCCGAGGCTTATGCAGGACACCATGCGGGAGATAGAACTGCACACAAGGTATTACAATCTAGATTTTATTGTCCTACTCTTTTCAAAGATGCTTGTAAATTTGTCCTCTCTTACGATGAATGTCAAAGAAATGGTAACATTATTAGATGTTAGGAAATGCCTATGAATTATTCACTTGTGATAGAATCATTTGATGTTTCACTACAGGAATCTGAGAATTTGCCGTCTGCCATGGCTGACGGCAAAGGGGGAAACAACGGACGACAAACGCTTTGCCGTCCGTCAGCAGACGGAAAAATAGACGGCAAAAAATATCCAGTGAAGAGGTTCTTTGCCGTTTGCTTTTGTAAGGCAGACGGCAAAGAATCTTTGCCATGAGGGGGCAGACGGCAAACTAAATGGGACGGCAGATCCACAGACGGTCCCGTTAAGTGTTAACGGCAGGCCTCCCCTCTTTGCCGTCTACCCCCCCCCCCTTTGCCATGAGAGGGCTGACGACAAAGGGGGGACCCAGACCCTCTCTCTCTCTCGCCTCCTTGCCGTCTGCCCCCCCTTTGCCATGAGGGGGCTGACGGCAAAGGGGGGACCCAGCCCCTCTCTCTCCCCTCTTTGCCGTCTGCCCCCCACCCCTTTGCCATGAGGGGGCTGACGGCAAAGGGGGGACCCAGCCCCTCTCTCCCACTCTCTGTCGTCTGCCCTCACCCCTTTGCCATAAGGGGGCTGACGGCAGAGGGGGGACCCAGCCCCTCTCTCTCCCCTCTTTGTCGTCTGCCCTCACCCCTTTGCCATGAGGGGGCAGACATAAAAGGCTAAAAACAACCCCTTTTAATTTTATTTCCTATTATATCCAGCAATTTTCACAATAATCAGGATATATATATATTTGACAAAAATAAATTTGTTTCCGTACTCATAACCATATTAAAATAACTTTCATCCATAGTACATACATATTATGCAAGTTGCATCCGTACCAAACCATATATTACACTAGTTTCCTCCATGCATACAATGTTTCATATATATCCATATACTACAATAGTTTCAATAGAAGCTTCCGTGAAGCCATGGCACAAGAAATCATATTCAAGCATTCCATCAATATAATCCAAGCTTCCCGTGAAGTGAATGTAATATGCAAAATGACAAATAAGAAACTTAGATGAAGAAGTATATATAGGTTATTTCGGAGAGAACTTAGCTAAGTATAGGCCATTTAATAGCTAAGTTAGGTGGAATAGGTCATCTTGGAGATACATAGCCTTATTATGTCATTTAGGAGAGAATTTAGCTAAGTATAGGTCATTCTAGAGCTAACTTGGATAAAATATGTCATTTTGTAGCCAACTATGATTATAAATCCATTTTGACCTTATTATGTCATTTTGGAGCTAAATTAGTCATTTTAATGAGCTAACCAAGGTTCTTATGATGTTTTTACCTAACTATGCTAATTATGTCATTTTGGAGGATAATTAGCTAAGTATGTCTTTGTTGGGGAACATAACCTACGTAGAAGAAGAAAGAGAAGAAGCAAGAAGAGAAGAAGCAAGAAGAGAATAAGAAGGAGAAGAAAAAGAAGAAGAAGGAGGAGGAGGAGGAGGAGGAGAAGGAGAAGGAAGAGGAGAAGAAGAAGAAAAGAAGAAGGAGAAGAAGGAGGAGAAGAAGAAGAAAAGAAGAAGGAGAAGGAGGAGGAGAAGAAGGAGAAGGAGCTTCTCTCCTCCTTCTCATTCTTCTCCTTCTTCTTCCTCGTTCTCCTTCTCCTTCTTCTTCTCTTCTTCTTGTCCTTCTTTCTTTTCAATTTTCCTCTTTCTTCTCCTCTTGTCTCCTTCTTAGGGCTAAATTAGCTAATTATGAATTTTTGGAGCTGATTATGTCATTTTGAGGATCATTAGCTAAGTATAGGTCATGTTTTATTAAATAGACCATTTTGGACCTAACTAAGCTAATTATGTCATTTAGGTGGAAGCCTAGCTAACTATAGGTCATTCCGGAGCTAACTTGGGTAAAATATGTCATTCGGGAGCAAACTATGCTTATTAAGCCATTTTGGATCTAGCTAAGCTAATTATAGGCCATTTAATAGCTAAGTTAGGGGGAATAGGTCATCTTGGAGCTAAGTTAGCCTTGTTATGTCATTTAGGAGAGAACTTAGCTAAGTATAGGTCATTTTTTATTAAATAGGTCATTTTGGAGCTAACTAAGCTAATTATGTCATTTAGGTGGAAGCCAAGCTAACTATATGTCATTTTGGAGCTAACTTGGGTTAAATATGTCATTTTGGAGCTAACTATGCTTGTTAAGCCATATTGGAGCTAAATTGGCTAATTATATCATTTAGGTGGAAGCCAAGCTAAGTATATAATATTCATGAGCTAACCAAGGTTCTTATGCCATTTTGAGCTTATTATTTCATTTTTGAGCTAAATTGGTCATTTAATGAGCTAACCAAGGTTCTTATGATGTTTTCACCTAACTAAGCTAATTATGTCATTTTGTAGGATAATTAGCCAATTTAGTTTTTGTTGGATGAGTCTAAGCTGCGTAGATGAAGAGAAAGAGAAGAAGCAAGAAGAGAAGTAAAAGAAGAAGGAGAAGGAGGAGGAGAAGGAGAAGGAAGAGGAGAAGAAGAAGAAAAGAAGAAGGACAAGAAGAAGGAGCAGAAGGAGGAGAAGAAGGAGAAGGAGCTTCTCTCCTCCTTCTCCTTCTTCTTCCTCCTTCTCCTTCTCCTTCTTCTTCTCTTCTTCTTCCCTTCTTCTTCTTCTTCCTGATACTAGAAGGGTGGTAATGCTGACACAACAATATTCACCAGACTCAGAGTTGTGGTGAACGGTGCGAGGAGGAGTAGGAGAGCGTGGAAACTCAACACCGGAATCCCATGGGCAGTGGTGAGCAATCCACGTGTCCTCATTAGTCAGTTTGTCCCCAGAACCGCTCTCAATCATTAAGCCAACGTGTCTTCCAAGAGCCTTGTGACGGATGATAGCCGCTTGAGCCCTGTACTGACCCTTGGCCTGCAAACAAAATAGCTTCTTCATCTTCTCCTTGAGCTTCTTAGTCCAAGAAGGTTATCAAGTGGGGGGCACATCAGGGGAAACAATGTCCTCGTCGGCCACAAAATCCTCACAGCCTCTTCATCAGCAGAATCCTCATCCATGTCTTCATGCACATCTTGTTCAGGGGCAATGTATGTGGGGACCCCGACTTACGAGTCGAGATCACCGAATGAACGTGTACAATGACCCCAGAGATCAATGCTCACTGAACACACATATACTGAATAACAAGAGTCTTACATCCATGATTAACATCTGAAACCATAATAAACAATATGGTCAAGTCTTACATAGATAGGTCCATGAAGGCCAATCACACCAACTCAACTACTAGCGGAAATCTTGGTAGTAAACGTGAACCCATGCCATCAGCTTTAACCAATAAGCATTTTGAGTGGGAAGCGTCCTAGTTCGCATGTCCATCTCCGACGACGGGTTCTTCTCCATATTTTGGTTCCTCCATGTATGGTCAATAAAATAACCAGTGGCAAGCCAATGAGTACTTGGAATGTACTCGCAAACAGCCCATGATCCGGATTATGCAATTGAGTGTAATATGTAGTATAATGCAGTCTTTGCGGAAAACAGGTTTTATAAATACATATACATGGTCAAGTGTTTAGATTGTCATGAATCACTAATAAGAGGTAACCATAAGAATAGGTTACAGATATCAACATAAATATTCCGAGGGCTGAACACCTCATGTTCACCCTTCATGTCAAGTCACCAGACTTGACCCAGGTATTCTCTTTTCTCATGTAACACCTTTATACACACGCATGGTTGGTTGATGCGAAAACAACTGGACGTAGTTTAAGCAGCACCACTCAACTGTCCTTGATCGTGGGCACTACTATATGAATAGTTTTACACTCTTCAAAGGTTGGATGTTGTACCCATGAGCTCCGGGAAACTTTTGTGTCATCCATGACTCGTGGTATATCACATACCCGAGGTAAGTACCCGATCAATGCCTTTCCCTGACGACACTATACAAAGATTCCACTCGATTGGTACCTACCCCACATGATGTACGTCTTACGAGCACCAACTCTAAACCTTATCATCCATGCAGGGACCAACGGTGTGTCCGGAACACGTAAAAACGGCATAGTCGCCCTACCTGGCACAACCCCATCACAAGGGTGACCATATCACCCCCGCCGCTAGTAATGTGGGCTCCTCGCTAGCACGACCAGAGTAATCAACATAGCCCCGTCCCATAAAATGGTATCGTGGTCGCGCATGTAAGGTTGGGACGGTCGACAAATCTTAAATCTAATCCCATTTACGAAACCACTCACACAAAAACTTTCTGGTACACCACTTCTTTCTCAAGTGGTCATCCAGCTCAACACCATCACCCTCAGGTATTAGTGGCACCCGACGGGGTTTTCAAAAACCCTTTTCAATCACCTTAGTGTTACCATCACCATGCATATGCTCATCCTATGTGTAGCACTACTTTCTACTTGTCAACTTCATCTACATGACCCTCATAGATGGTAAGGTCATGCTCTAATGCAAGTGCTCCACGAGAGCTATCGGTAACACCATACCAAGGGTGTACCAATTAATCATGATCATATGCAACGGAATAAAGTATTCAACATGGCATGCATAAATATTTTTTCACACATGGTCAAAGGATTGCTTGCCTTGATCAGCTAGGTATCTCGGGTCTTCGAGGTCTTCGGGTCCAAGTCCTTTGTCAAACGCATGATCTATCATTGTAATAGCAATAATAATAATAAGGACCACAACCAAAAACAGAGTACAAACTAACATAAAAACATTACCCTATTTTGTAAAATCCTATTATTATTTATAGAAGTGTTTGTTTTAGGTTTTGGAATGAAAAAGTATTTTCGAAGTAAAATACCTAATCTAAGTTTTAAAAAACCCGTGCATAAAAGTTTTTTATAAAAATTCCTCAAATAGTACACTTAAATACTACGTAATTTTACAAGAATTATGGTGGAAAAATATTTAAGTTGGATAAGAAATTAATCATGTGGATTTATTTTTAAAAGCTAGAATTAATAATAAAGGAAAAAGGTCAAGCTCACTCGGCTTGCTCGACCAGCAGCTGTGCTGGCCCAGCTAGCCAGGCGGCCGGCCAACCAGCCCACGCGCGTGCGCGCCGTCAGGTTCAAACCTGAGGCGTGGGCCCGTGCGGCCAGCGACGGAGAGGAGAGAGAGGTAGAGAGAGGCCGCCGACACGTGGGGTCCTCCGGTCGGGGTCGTCTTCTTCCTCCTGACAAAGAAGAGGGGCGGCTCACCCGCGACAGCTCCAGGGTTCTCGAGGCCAAGTGAGCACGGGAATGGACTCGCAGCACTTCCTCCTACTAGATGGGGGTCGAGGGCTCGACGGAGATGGTGTGAGTCACCGGTGACGACGATGCCGCGGTGGAAACCTTTCGGGAAGGTGCTGGGAATGGTGCTCCGAGCGGGGGGGGCGGGGAGTGGTACAGAAGGCTTGGGAGGTCTTTTCGCTCACAAGGGAAGTGAAAGGAGCTCGGGAGCGTGCTTGTAGCCCGAGATCGATAGAGCCCTGACGCGGCGGCGCCTTGGTCGATCTCGAGAACTGAGGCTGTCTTAGCTCAAGGGGGTGCTCGGGGTGGTCGATTGGAGTGAAGAGGCAGGTTCTGGTGGTGCGAGGGAGCGCAGGGGAGCCTTTAAATAGGCGGGCACGAGTCAACGAACGGTGGTACGCTGATCTTTTTGCTGCGGCGGCAGGAGAGGGAGAGAGAGCTCGGGAGCGAAAACATGGTATTACCGCGCAACATCTTCAGGAGGAGTGGGGGCAGTCTCTTGGCGCGTTGAAGTGGCGGGGTTCCTATGGTCGCTTCGATCGCGCGTAGGCACGCGTCGCCAGGGCCAGAGGAGAATGGGAGAATAGGGGACCGACACTTCCCTGGACTCGGTCGTTGGTGTGGTCAAAGAGGGGCAATGGGTGGAGGCGAGAACTGGCCGACACTAGTCCCCTGGGCTCGGGTGCACCCTGTAGCGTGTCCAGAGTGCATCTTTGGCATGCTGGCTCGCTCTGGCGTGTCTTGGCCATGCCTGGGGTGTCTGGGAGATGGGTTCGATGCTCCTTGGATGCTAGGAACCGAGAAGAATCAAGCTGGACAAGCGGAGAGTGGTAAAGTGGTGCTGTCAGCCTTAATTCAGGAGCTAAAATGGAGATTTTGGCTCTCTCTTATTGAACCAGTGATGGGACTCTCGTCCACAGTTGTGAAGGGTCACATGCAATCTGTGACATGAGTTTGGAGCGAAGGGAGTAAGTGTGGTGGGTGCTAGATGTTGTTTTTCAAATCTGGCAGGAGGTGTTTGATGCATGTTTGGGGAAGTTAACCTCCTCCAAATTCATTGAGAGTAAACAGGATTTGGATTTGGATATAATTAGGAGGATCTACCAAATTTGAGCTACATTGGACAAGTTTGACAATCTAAACTTAAAAATACCGACAAATGGGTAGATCTGCATTCTTGTGAGAAGATGTGAGCAATTCAATTCCCACAAATCCAAATCTTGGCATGATCTCCTTATTTGGGGTATTGAACACTCGTGCAAAGTTTGAGACCAAATGGACAAAGTTGGCAATGTAGAGTTGCTCCAACTTGATTTTTGACAAAAAGGGTTTCTGTATTATTTTCTGAATCATATCACCTTCAATGGAGGTGGAACTTGGCATGAACACCAAATATGGCATTTGGGACATGCTAGAATGTTCTCGGAATTTATTGAGAATATTTCCTTTGGAAATATTTCAAAAGGTCAAAATAGACAGAATTGGTTTTCAAAGGTTTGCTCAAATATTTTGAACAAGACTAGGGGTTGAAACTCTTATGTATGGAAAATATATTTCGTGTGAGTATTCCCAAATTTTCTCATATTTTTTTGGCCTTAGAAAAGGACATATAAATAAAATAGGAAAATGACTTTAAAAATAATCTTTTTATGATTTTGAAGAGTTATATTAATATTAGAATCAAAATACAATATTTGGGTGAAGGCACTCCCTTAATGTAACGACTAAGAAGCGACCCTTTCCTTATTTGGGGGCAAGGCCTCAAAAGGGGAAAGAGGCGCATCTCAACATTTAGCAAGCAGGATAACATTACCATTACATAAATAGAGAGATGAGTATTAAGATTCGGCTTATACGCGCTACATGCTAGATTACAATCCACACAAACATTCATTATTCATACATAAGAGAGGGTCTGACTACGGAGAAGATAAATGGAAAAATAATGCTATCCCGCCTTGCTAGGCCCACGATCACAACCAAGCGCCTCTAATCCTTGGGATACGTCACGTACAGTCTGCCACTATCTTCGTCGAACTCCCACCTCAGCTGGGTATCCTCGGGGATGTCTGCATCTAGAGTACATGTACGTGTGGGTGGTTGTAGTAAATTGTGAGCCACAAGGACTCAGCAATACCGTGACCTTCGTATCGAGTCTAACTAAGTTAATAGGTGAGGTTGGGGTAAGTGTTTGAGTTTGTATCATCCTAAGCATATATGATGACTAACTTACGAAGAACGGGAATAAGTTATGGTGGTGTATGTAAGACGGTCGAGATCTAAGAATGATCACTAAGTGATCCTCAACACCTACTTACATGATTCATATCCACACCGTGTTCTCGATCGGAGAAGGAGCTTTGAAAGGGACAATCATGGTTATGCACACAATTGGCAAGTTTTATTTAAGTTACTTTAAATTATCTAGAACCGGATGTTAACAAAATATCCATGTTTCCCACATAACCACGGGCATGGCTTTCCGAAAGATTTAACCCTACAAGGGTGCTCCAACTAGTCCATCACAAATTACCACATGCCGCATCGTAATCCTCAACCACTAAACTCGCGGTCTCATAGGATTCCTTAGAGGAAAACCTAAACTCTGAGAAGACCCAAAGTCTCACCATATTCCCAATGCGCAAGATATATCGCTCAGGAAAGACAAGTCCAGCAAGCCCTCCCTACGTGTCGACGAACCCGATAGGAGCCGCGTATCTCGTTCTCAGGACACGATGGATTGTCCAAACTTCCGGTAGGCCAATTGCAGAGTTGCCCATGGTAGCCACCGGGGGGTTGATTAAGTTCCTCGGGGTAGCTATTCCCTATGCGTTTTTATTAAGTTGTTAGCAAATTAACACCAAAGTTGGGTCTTGCCAGACAAGCCTTAACACTAAATTTTTTACCAAGGGGGTCCTCATAAGAACCCCGAATGTGTTAGGAGCGCTTAGTTATGGAATAAAACACCGGTAGCCAAAACTAAGGTGGCAACAACAGAACAAATCACCCGGCAAAAGGCTAGGCCTTCCGCTCTTTACCAAGTATATAGGTGCATTAATTAAATAGAAATTTAAATAGGATAATATCAAATTCCCATGTTATCAAAAGGACCAGCTGGCACCTGCAACTAGCAACGCTAATAAATTAGTGGTTGAGCAAACCTAACTTAGCCAAACAATATTTGCTAGGAGGGGAGGTGTTTGGGTTTTCATGGCAATGTTTTATGGGCTATATATCATGTGGTAGGCAGCGGAGATATAACGATGAAAACGTAGCGCTTAGCATAACTAAGCTAGAAGCGATGTCAACGTCAAAATCATCTTGCTTGTGATTTCTTCAAAGTGGAACTCTTCCTGATCTTCGTTCACGAACTCACCAGACTCCACGAACTCATTCCCGGACATAGTAGTTACTCAAAGAAACAAACAGAAAATAAACACCAGCAATAGATGATGCAACAGATATTATGATGCATGTATGCACAGCTCCAACCATGCATAGAAAACAATCCTACTCATACTACAAAGTGCCATGTCATCACAAAATGACACTTTTGCAGAAATGCTCAAAACTGAAATCCAGTACCACCATTGGTTTCCTTGGGATTTTCTACCCCAAGTTCATATATCATACTGATATATTTGCATGCTCAAAAACAACACAAACAGCAAAAGAAATACTACATAGAATCAAACTATACTAGTGTCAAGAACAAGAACTGTTCTTGAGCCTGCCAAATTTGGCATATGCCAGATTAGGCAAATTCCATTTCTGGACTATTCCAGAAATGGAATCATCACATCAAACAGAATAATAAAAAAACACAATCCTTATTTGACAGGGGGCTCCACTAGTCATAGGCACCAGGGGCCCCTAGTGCATGGCATGTGGGCCCTCGGCCCACTTGTTAGTGGCCCCTACAGACCACAACACACTTGGAAAATAAAGGGGCATGGTAGGGGTTCAAACCCACCACCTCTGCCTCACACGCATAGCAACCCAGCCACTAGGTTAAACTGACTTAGCTGCACTAACACGGGCTACACGCAAGATATGCGTGTCTGCTTGCCAAATCCACAGGGGGTGGTTTGAACCCGCGACGCTGCAGAGTGTGGCCGGCTCGGTTGCCACTGGGCTAGGGCGGTGGATCTGCCAAGAGAGGGGGGCCACTCTAGGTAAACACATAATAGGGGTGCTTGCTCTGCTTTAGTAGAGAATGTCGTCGACAATGCTCACCGTGCACACTGGCACGCACGCACCGGCTGCTACGGGGGGGATTTGCTACGCGCTCGAACACAACTGCTGTTGTTACCACTAGGCTACCAAAAAGCACTACTGCTGCTGCTAGGATCTGTTGCGCTACATCTGCTGCTGCTACTGCAGCGATGCTGCTCTGCTACGATGCACCGCCACCACGATGACGACAAGCCACACGGCGCTACGGCTAGTCAGAAGCGAGTAATAGAGGGGCGATGATCTGCTGCTCACTGAGAGGGCAGAGAAGAACGATCCGCATGATGGAGATGAACGGCATGCATATCTGCAGCAGGAGGTGCTCGCCGGAGCTGAGGAAGCGAAGATCGTCGGGGACGGAGAGGACGTCGACCTTGGCGGCACCTCTCCACGAAAATGCAACCCCACGTTCGTCCGCAGGCTCCTCGTGCTACAGGGGAGGGTCGAGAGCGTCGGAACGCCATGACCTCGAGCACTTTCCAGAGCCGGCCATGGCATGGCGGAGCTTTGGGCACTCGCACTGATGGCGCTAGGACGGGAGAGCAGGGGAGAGATGCGAGGCTAGGGTTAGGGAGGCACTGGGGTCGCTTATAACCCTCGTACCATGAACCAGAGCCGTCTGATGGCGAAGGAGCTCGATCTGGTGGTGGCTATGGAGTCGTACGAAGGAGACATCGACGGAGGAAGGAGAAGGACGCGTTGGTGGGCTCTGGGCCGAGACCAACGAACCTGGGCCGCACTCTCTCTCTCTCTCTTCTTCAAGGTTTTTTCCCATAAAATAGAACCGAAGTGAAAGACATATCATAAATACAGGGGCCAAAATGAAAAGGTTTTTGACAAAATAAAATTATCTGCGATCTTCTAAAATCATGCCACAATTTATAAATATAAATTGGGCAATTTTGGAACAGTTCAAATAAAACCCTTTTATTAAAAATAGGCTCTACTTTTTAAATAAAAACAAAAAGGAAAATAAAACAAAACCAGAGGGGTTGCCTCCACAATTATCAAAAGGATTTTTTAGGAAAATATGAACATTTTTATTGGGGCTAAACAAAAACTTTTAAGCCTACCACAATTAATTGGAAGGGAGGGGTTTTTGAAACGATGGTGCAACAAGTGGGTTTGAAGGAGCTCTTGTTGCACCCACTCATATTGCACAAGCCTAAACACATCCACACATGGACTCACACATCAATCACCAAAGGTGCAACACAAAATAACATGACAAAAGATAGGAGATGTTATGCATGATGACATGATGCAAATAAGATGATGACACAAAGATGGGCTCACACCACATATAATTAACATGCCAAGGTTTCCATATAGGGAAACATTACAAAAGGGGGAAAGAGTTGCATTGGGGTTGTCACAACTCTCCCACACTACAAGAGGATCTCGACCGAAGATCTATGACTCGAAGAACTCCGGGTACTCGAAACGGAGGTGGTCCTCGCGCTCCCAAGTGGATTCTTTGTCTGATTGATGTGACCATTGCACTTTGAGAAACTTGATTGACTTATTGCGGGTCTTGCGCTCAGTCTCTTCAAGAATTGCTATCGGATGCTCATGGTAGGATAGGTCGGGTTGGAGATCGATATCCTGGAGATCAACTGCGCGCTCGGGAGGCTTGAAGCATCTCCGGAGCTGAGAGACGTGGAACACATAATGGACATTGGAAAAGTTGGACGGAATCTCTAACTGATATGCGAGATCACCTCTCTTGCCAACAACTTTGAAAGGACCAACAAAGCGAGGAGCAAGCTTTCCATTGATGCTGAAGCGTTGAGTGCCCTTCATGGGAGACACTTTGAGATACACAAAATGATCGAGCTGAAAAGTCATGTCATGATGCTTGTTATCGTAGTAGCTCTTCTGACGGGATTGAGCTACTTTGAGATTATCCCGAATGAAACATCACATTTATTCTGCTTCAGCAATCATGTTATTCCCAAGAATTTGACGCTCACCAGTCTCTGACCAATTGAGCGGGGTACGACACTTCCTGCCATATAGAATCTCGAATGGGGCCTTGTGTGAGCTTGCTTGAAAGTTGTTGTTGTATGAGAACTCGGCAAACGATAGGAATCTTCCCACTTCATGCCAAGAGAAATCACACAAGCTGTAAGCATATCTTCAAGGATCTGATTGACTCTCTCAACTTGCCCACTTGTCTGAGAATGGAAAGTTGTATTGAAACGAATCTTAGTACCCATCGCAGTCTGAAACGAATCCCAGAACTTGGAAGTAAAGATGCTTCCACGATCTGAAGAAATGAGCATAGGAACACCGTGCAACGAGACTATCCTTGACGTATACAACTCTACAAGATGAGCTGCCGAGATAGACTATTTGATCGGTAGGAAATGAGCAAGTTTGGTCAACTTATCAATGACGACGAAGATAGCATCGTTGCCTCTCTTGGACTTCGGAAACCCAGTGACAAAATCCATTTCCACATGATCGAATTTCCAGTCGGGTATAGGCAAGGGATGAAGGAGCCCTGTTGGACGTTGATGTTCTGCTTTCACTCTGCGACGCACATCACACTCATTCACGAAATGAGCACTTTCACATTTCATGCGAGTCCACCAGAGGGTCTGCTTGAGATTCTGATACATTTTGGAGCTTCCTCGATGTATGGAGAGAAGGGAGTTATGGGCTTCATCCATGATAACTTTCCCGATCTCTCCTTTCGAAACGACAAGACGATCCTAGAAGAATAAGGTATCTCTATCATCAACACAGAAGCACTTATATTTCGGAATGCTCTTTGCCAAGCCAATCTTTACTTCCTTCACCATCGCATCAAGAAGTTGAGCTTGTAGGAATTGGTCTTCCATGGTAGGAGAAATCTGAAGATTAGCAAGAAATCCCTAAGGTACTATCTCAAGGTTGAGCTTCATGAAAGATTCACACAGATCAGGTTGGAGAGAATTCAGAATGATACTGTTGTAGTAAGCCTTTCTTCTCAAAGCATCTGCAATGACATTTGCTTTTCCTGGGGTGAAGCCAATGCTCGGATCATAGTCTTGGATCATTTCCACCCAACGAGTTTGCCGAAGATTCAGACTAGGCTGGGTGAAGATGTATTTGAGACTCTTGTGATCGGTGTAGACTTCAACCTGTCTTCCCAACAAAAGGTGTATCCAAGTCATCAAAGCATGGACCACTGCCGCCAACTCAAGATCATGAGTGGGATAGTTCTTCTCACTTGGCTTCAACTGTCTTGAGGTATAAGCTACCACTTTCTTCTCTTGCATCAGAACTGCACCAAGACCTTGGAGAGAGGCATCACAGAACACTTGGTAAGGCTTGGAATCATCAGGAGGAGTCAAGACTAGATTTGAAGTGAGCTTCTTCTTGAGTGTGTCGAAGGCCAACTAACACTGTAGAGACCAGACAAACCTCACACTCTTCTAAAAAAGGTTGGACAGAGGCTTAGCAATCTTGGATAAGTTCTCAACGAACCTTCTGCAATCTTTGAGAAAGCTTTGAAGCTGCTTCACATTCTGAGGAGGTTCCCACACAACAATGGCGTTCACCTTTGTAGGATAATCTTTGATGCCCCCGGCAGAGATGATGTGCCCAAGGTACACAACTTCCGTCAACCAGAACTCACATTTGGAAAACTTAGCATAGAACTTATGCTCTCGTAGCTTTTCAAGCACAAGCCAAAGATGTTCTTCATGCTCTTCCTCAGTTTCAGAAAAGACCAGGATGTCATCAAGATACACCAAGACAAATTCATTCTTGAATGGGGATAAGATATAATTCATCATCCGAGAGAAGGTCGGAGGAGCATTGGCGAGACCAAAAGACATCACTGTGTACTCATAAGAGCCAAAGCTTGTCTTGAAAGTAGTCTTGGGAGTGTCTTCTTCGCGAATGCGGATCTGATGATAGCCCATACAGAGATCAAGCTTAGAGAAAATTTTGGCCCCTTTTAATTCCTCGAACAATTCATTGATATTGGGAAGAGGATACTTGTTTCTGATTGTCTTCTTATTCAATGGACGGTAGTCGATACAGAGTCGGTTCATGCCATCCTTCTTCTTGACAAACAGAACACCACAACCCCAAGGAGATGAACTTGGTCTGATCAGACCGAGAGGCTCTTGCTCATCAAGCTACTACTTCAACTCTTTCAGCTCCACGGGACCAAGTTTATACGACCGCTTGCAAACCGATTCATTTCCAGGTTCAAGCTCAATTAAGAACTCAACTCGCAGGTGCGTGACAATTATTCAGGAAAGACATCTTCATACTCATAGAACACTCGGACTTGAGAAATTGGAGAGATCTTAGCCTTCTCACTGAGGGAAAATAGACGGATCGTGTCATCGCGAGCAGCGAAGATAATCACGTCCTCCGAAGCATGAGTCAACTTGACTTCTTTTGCTTCACAATCAATATACGCCTTGTTCATCATCAGCCAATCCATCCCAAGGATCAGATCAATATCAGACTTCCCAAGGACAATTGGAGAAGCCAGAAAGGAATAGCTGGCCATCTTGACAATGACATCAGGAACACTGAAGCGAGAATTCATTTGCAAGCCCGGTGAAACCATAGTTAAAGACCTAGGCAACTCTTGACAACACATCTCATGCTTTGAAACGAAAGGCTTCAAAATGAATGAATGTGATGCACCAGTATCAAACAAAACCTTTTCAGGAATATCATTAACTGAGAGATTACCCATGATCACATCTAAGGAATTCTCTTCTTCAGCTGCATTCACCATGTTTACCCTTGCATACTTGGGGTTGAACTTCACCATAGCATTGCGTGGAGGCTTGACTGGAGGAGGAGGCGGAAGATGTTGCTGCATGGTTTCGGTGTTCTAGGAATGGGGGTACCCAGACCTGTCTGCCTGCGGCCCAGAGCTAGCCCACTTCATCAACACAAGATCGACAAGGAACAACGCCACCTAGAACAAGGCCCTCGTGAGGGGCCAAACCTCACGAGGAAGAGCAACGCCAAGACCCGTAGGGGGGCCTCCTCAGGACCCCTCCAAAGCGGCGAATATTCTGAAGTAAGGCTGGGCTTAAGGAGTCAAGGGTGACGACAGGAAAGGGCAGGAGATCAGAAGGTGGCAGGATAGGACAGCTTTCCCTTTTGGTGCAAAGAAGGCGGGAGTGAATGAAGACTCTAAAGGCATCTTCTAAGAGTTTCCCTTCTAGTGCAACAAGATCCTGGTCGCCCGCCGACAGGACGGGCATCATCCCTGTGCTCACCTCCATGGTCGGGCAGCGGCTTTGCAGGCGAAGACCACTTTTGACAGGGAAGACATGTTCCCTTGTCTCCCACCAAAACTGGCCATTGTGGGATCCCTTCCCGCCTATGATAAGGGAAGAGGACCCTCGCCTCCGCTATAAATAGAGAGGGTAGGATACATGAGAGGGGGATCAGATCATCAGAACCATAGAGAAACACACCAAGCCACTAGGCCTCCGGAGGCACTAAATCACTGTACTATCTCGTTCGACAACCTTCGTGAGAGGCAATCCACCAAAGCAGGAGTAGGGTTTTACACTTCGTAGCGGCCTGAACCTGGGTAAACTGTCGTGTTCTGTGTTCTCCTCACCTTTGAGTGAGTTCTTCGTCGTTCCCATCGAGTAGCGGGCTAGGCGGGGTGAAGCAGGGAGGAACCTACGTACACGCCCGAGTGTTCGAATCCTTAGGGTTTTGCAGAGCCCGAAATCCGAAATTTGACGCGCTAGGTAGGGGGCGTGTGAAGGCTTTCTTCCAGCTTCCTCCGTCCCAGACCACTTCACCAATTGCCAGTGACCAACCGACTTCTCTGAGCCTCGTCGAGCTGATCTCCGACCATCACGTCACAGCGGCTGGAGGCTCGCATACTAGCGTGAAGGCCGCCCGTGCCACCCAGGCTCATACCAGGCCGTCAACATCGTCTCCGCCGTGACAGCCTCCAGTGCCACCCAGGCGCATGTGGGCTGGGCGGTGGCCCGGGCACACGCTATGCAACTCATCGACTTGGGGGACCTCAGCGCACACGACGTGTTGCGGATGGCAAGAGAGATGCTCCGCCAACGACCGACTCCAGGGGGCTAACACGCTTGGGAGGACCACATCATGGAGCTAATTGCCATCACCCAGAAGACCATCCAACCTGGTACATCTTGAAGGCGTCGGGCGCCACTGGCTCGCGCAGTGGGCCGGCCCCCGAACCTGCAAGTTTCGGGGCCATGCCCGCTCTAGGCGGGGCCGAGAGAGATGTGCTCCATGCTGCCCTCCACCTCCTCCAGATCGCAGCGACCGGCCCTGAAGCGCACCACACCGACAACCACCAAGGATGAGAAGCCAACGGCGGGATGACCGACGTGCACGCTAGCATGCATCACCAAGACCAGGTCTCCCCCCGACAGCCTGGGGCAGATAGACAGGAATGCTCCCTTCAACATAGCCAGCAAAAGGCGGAGGCGATGGCACAGATGAATTACGACAACGGAGACGCGACGGGACACTAAGGAGGGAGTCAGCATCGGGCGGCGCCAGGACCAGCCCACGTCGGCAACATGAACAAGCATCTCCGTGTGGAGGCTTATCCTAGGAAGATCTCCGAGAAGCGCGGCAGGGGGGACCCCCCTTCACTGCTAAGAGGGACCGCCACCGTCGCATTGATGACCGTCCGCGGGTGACGGGCGAGCGCCTACATGGAGTCGTACGTGCCAGAGTACGCGGTACTGCCTGATCCCCCCGACGAGGAAGAGCTTCACGCGTCCCCCCAGGGCGCCTACCCACCTCAGGAGTGAAGGGAGGTAGGGGGCTCCACCCTCGACCGGGCCCCTGAGGGGCCCGGATAGGCGTGCGCCCTCATGCCGCGGCACGTGGCACCAGCCATCTTCCCTGCGGGAGGACTACACGAGTCCCAACTCACGGGCTTTGGGAGGGCGAATCAAACACCCCCACGAGACGCTAGCTGCACGGATCATCCGCGATGACCAAGATTCAGGCGTGGGCATTGGGGACTGGGCCCCTTGAGGCGTTCCTGAAATGCAAGGGGGCTTCAACTATACGGCTATGTAATTCTTCGGATTTACTACCTTACGGATTGTCTGTTTACTGCAGGGGCTCCAACTACCTAGGGCATACTCCTACAAGTCGCTCCCTTTACTATTTCCGCTACATCCAGTTGGCAACCTGACTCGCTGCTTTGATTGCGTCACGGTGACCACCCGGCCACAACGCACCGCCCCATCGCGGGAGCTGGGGAGCCCCGCGGCCCCTTAGGATCACGATCAACACGATAAAATCATAGTCGCTTGAGCATCCAAGGGTGCTCCAGAGCATGGCGCTCCAGGAGCCTTACCGGTCATAAGGCCACCAGTCGCCCTGAATATCATCCTTGGTGATCCGGTCCTTATCTGGAGAGGCAGGGCCTGACCCCGTGGCCGAGATTGTTTATTTGGTCCCACGTAGAGGCGGTCGGGAAATGTGCGGGACCGGGTCCTGGCGACGCAGAGCCAGTTGAACGTCAAAAAGGGGGCTCCGGAGCATGGCGCTCGAGGAGCCTTATCGGTCATAAGGCCACCTGCCGCCCCTGACAACGTCCTAGATCAAGCCATTGTCTTGGGAGGTAGGGCCTGACCCCGTGGCTACATCTGTTCACTCGGTCACACGCAACGGCAGTCAGGAAATGAGAGGGACTAGATCCTAACGACATAGAGCCGCTCGAATGTTAGAAGGGGGGCTCCTGAGGACCGTGTCTGAGGAGCCTTACCAGTCATAAGGCCACCAGCTGCCCTTGATAGCGTCCCTGATCCGGTCGGTGTTAGGGGAAGTAGGGCCCAACCCTGTAGCTACATCCGTTCACTCGGTCACATGCAACGGCGGTCAGGAAATGTGCGGGACTAGGACCTGACAACATAGAGTCATAAAAGCCCTTAAATAGGCCTGCTAGGAAGGAGCGGAAGCATGCAAGACCCGCATCGACCCGTTGCACCTCTGCATCGTCCTTCAATACTTCCGGAAGCTACTTCATCCCGTGACACTCTCACGTAATAACAAGCTGAGGCTGTATACGCCCAGGGCCCCCCGAGGACACGGAAGGGGTCCACGCCACGCCTAGTGGAAGACCTTAGCTTTGTGATGGGTACAACACAGTCCCTAATGACTCTAGAAGCTCAGTCCTCAATGCCTCGGGGGTAGGGACACTCTCGAGGCCCAAGCGTCCTCACGACCTCCCATATACACCCCCACTATGACACTCACGTAATAACGAGCCGAGGCTGTATACGCACAGGGCCCCCCGAGGACGCGGAACGGTTCCACCCCACGCCTACTGGAAGACCTTAGATCCGTAATGGGTACAGAGACAAAGGCAATCAGCATGGCCCGCCAATGACCATGCTCGCAGCTAGCAAGGAAACCCATATAGTCCACCAATAACTATGCCAGCTTTAAATGCCGGACGCGACACTTGCTTTCTTTTGGATTCGGACTATTTTTCATTGAGTTTGAATTGGATGATTTCTTAAGTTGGTTTTCTCTGGTCTTAATGCCCGATGTTTGAAAAATGCAAAGAAGGGAAAAACTCTCTCTAGCATTTCTTATTTCACTGGCTTTGAAACCTCCCGTCCAAAGGACGTATTTGGAAACAACTACTACACGCCACCATAAAGTGTCTTGGGAAGCCTCAGGGCCCCCCTGGGGCAATGACCAATGGGACGAGGTGCGGAATCGCTCGGGCGCCAGAAATGGGGTTCCTGGGCGCGCCTCAGGAGCCTACTGGTCATCAAGACTAGGGCCTGACGATGCAGAGCTGCTCGAGTGTAAAAGGGGGCTCCTAAGCAGCGCACCTGAGGAGCCTTACTAGTTGCAAAGCCAATCGGCTCCCCCAGGGTTTCGGGGCCTTGCCCCACGAGGGATAGCGTTAGTAACGGGTTGAACCTCACGGAGGCAAGCATATGTGCGGGACCGGGACTTGCATACATAGAGTGCCGAAAGGGTATTCACCTCGTCCCGCTTGTGAAATGGGATCCGCACCGGAGGAACTACGCGAGGGACCGATGCAAATCCGCAAGCTAAGAGCCTCGCATGCCATGACCTGGACCCCCTCGCTTTACGATAAACTAATGATGAATTAAGATGTGCACACTAACGAACGATGCAGGGCCTAAGGATTTGACGGTAGCAAAGAACGAGTCCAACATCCAAGCACACGGCGGCACGAGAGGTATCTCGGGAGGGTATGAGCCCCAGAAGGACATGCCTCCTTCGCCCCCCTGAGCTACGGCGGCTGCAGCGCGGACCCTAAGGCTTGCAGCCCCGCTACAACGACCACCAGCACACAAGCCATGACCTCAAGAGAGAAAGGAAAGAAGAGAGTAACAAAAGTAATAACAACAAAAGCTAAACGCCCGATCGGGCAAGGTCTTCTCTGGCATCACAAGGATAGGTAGGCAAAAGATGGAGGACACCTAGGAGGAAGGATCGCCGGCGGCGCACTTGATGACCACGTGCTCAATGTCGGAATCTTCCTCCTGCTGTAGACGGGCACCCGGGCGCACCGCTCCTCCAGGGCGGCCACGTGAGGGCGGACTTCACCCTAGGAAAGACGATGGGACCCTTCCGGCGCTGGCTCGACAACGCGCCGAAGGTCAAGTCCCGGAGCAAGGCGACGCAGGTTGGAGAAGAGAAGCGTCAGGGCAAGGCCCAAAAGCTCGCATGCATCAGCCGCGCTATCCTCCTCAGCACGGGGGATGCCGGCCTCCAGCGCCTCCACCACCCCCTTGAAGAAGGTGAGGTAGCCCTCGTCGCTCGTCACATTGGGCAGCGCCGGGGCCACCCCCACCAGTTAGCGCGTCGCGTCGACTGCCCGGTCAGCTATGCCGGTGAAACGCTTGGTGCCGTGGCGAGCCATCGTTCGGGCATTCGACGCTTCACCATCGGCAGCCACGACGGTGTGGGTCGCCTCCTGGACCTGCTTCCGTAGTGACCCCAGCTCCACTATGGCCTCCGCCTCCTCCCCATGAGCGGTATGGAGGGCAGCTTCAGCATTCGCAAGCTGGGCCTGCAGTCCCTCTGCCTCCTCCTGAAGCCCTCCCAACCTCGGCTCCTCAGAGGCGGGTGTGCTGAAGAAGAAGGAGAATAAACCCAAGGAGAACGGATAGGACAACAAAGGAAACCCAACGAAGGACTTACTCGTCAGCCATCACCCAGCGGGGGCGGAACCGTGAAGGCCCCGAATGCCCACCGCCACTTCCCCCGGGGGCGGACGAAGGCGCATGTGGCGCCGCATGCTTTCCCCAACCAGAGCCATCCCCGGCGGATGTGCGAAGCAGAGAAGGAGCCCAAGGTTGCGGTGCCTTCCCCTACAGGAGGAAGGGCGTACTTATGTGCGAGCCCTAGCCACCAACCAACGCGGGAGCATGGGCGACGCATGCCTCACGAGGGCCGCGAGGTGGGCTGATGGAAGCGCAGCCACTCACGTCGCCTCACTTGACGATCGATCGGTCACACCCGCTAGGGCTGTTGGGTGCAGTTGCATTCAATGGGCAAAATGATGGCCTGTGCGACTCTTGGGAATCGCACCGTCGTGGCCTGGAACTGCCGGGGCACCTCAAGGAGCGAGGGCGTCGTTGCGAAGCTTCGAGACACTTGGGTTGCTAGAACCGTAGGCAAATGGGACCCGCGACGTTTCGGGACGTCTTCAAGGCTTCGCCAGGAAGCCAACCCAGGTGCGCCTTGGGCCCGGAGGCTACTGTCGGTGTTCTAGGAACAGGGGTACCCAGACCTGCCTGCATGGGGCCCACTGCTGGCCCACTTTGTCAACACAAGATCGGCAAGGAACAACGTCACCTCAAACAAGGCCCTCGTGAGGGGCCAAGCCTCACGAGGAAGAGCAGCGTCAAGACCCGCAGGGGGGCCTCCTGAGGACCCCTAAGGAGCGGCGGATATTCTGAGGTAAGGTTGGGCCTCAAGAGTCAAGGGTGACGCCAGGAAAGGGGAGGCGATCAGAAGGTGGGAGGACATGACAGCTTCTCCTTTTGGTGCAAAGAAGGTGGGTGTGAATGAAGACTCCAAAGGCATCTTCGAAAGTTTTCCCTTCCGGTGCAACAAGACCCTGGTCACCCGCCGGCACGATGAGCGTCATCCCTGAGCTCATCTCTGCGGTGCGGGTAGCGGCTTTGAAGGCGAAGACCACTTTTGACAGGGAAGGCATGTTCCCTTGTCTCCCACTAAAACTGGCCGTTGTGGGATCCCTTCCCGCCTACGAGAAGGGAAGAGGACCCTGGCCTCCACTATATATAGAGAGGGTATGATACCTGAGAGGGGGATCAGATCATCATAACCCTAGAGCAACACACCAAGCCACTTGGCCTCTTGAGGCACTAAAGCACTGTACTATCTCGTTCATCAACCTCCATGAGAGGCAATCCACCAAAGCATGAGTAGGGTTTTACGCTTTGCAGCGGCCCAAACCTGGGTAAACTGCGGTGTTCTGTGTTCTCGTCACCTTCGAGTGAGTTCTTCGTCGTTCCCACTGAGTAGCGGGCTAGGCGGGGTGAAGCAGGGATGAACCTATGTACATGCCCAGTGTTCAAATCCTTAGGCTTTTGCGGAGCCCGTAATCCGACAAGTAGTGCACTTGTTAGAGTAATGACACTTCTACCCACACTTGTGACAAGTCACCTCTGACAGTGGATGGAATTGCACTTGAGGATTTCCTTGCTTCTGCTGCTGAAATCTCTGCTAGAAAGCTGGGTTGGGTGGGTGGAAAGAACCACGATAACCAGACTGCTTGAATTGCTGAGGCAGCCGAGGAGGAGGAGACACCCAATATTTCTGTTGCTTCTGAACCACCTAAGTTGAGGACGAGGAACTGGAATCTCTGAAACGCTTCCTTTAGTTCTCAACTTTGAGCAAAGCCGCCTCAGCGGTGAGAGCAAAGTTGTAAAACTGGTCGAACTCAAGAGGCTCGTGCAAGCCAAGGGCCAGATGCAAGTCTTCCTTCAGACCACCTCTGAACTTATAAATCTTGTTCTTCTGATTTGGGATGTCATGTTTAGCATAACGAGCCAGCTCCTCGAACTCCACATTGTACTTGTACACAAATGAGCTCCCTTGCTTCAAGCGCGTGAGTTTCTCACGCATATCTTCCACGAGGAATATAGTGAGCCCTGAAATCCCTACAGAAATCATCCCAGCTAATCATTCTATCGACTGTGGAATCCTTCAATTGCTGCCACCATTCTGCTGCCTACCCCTTGAGCTGAAATGTTGCAAACTAAACAAAGTCCTCTAGTTGCACATTACTGCACTCGAAGTGCTTGTTAATGTCACGAATCTAGTCATCCTCATTAAACGGCTGGTCAGAGGAAGTGAAGGACTTCGACTGGTTCCCCAGAAATTGATTGAGAGTTGCAAACTACCGTCCACCATTATTGCAATTACCCTGATGCTGTTGGTTCCTCTCTTGCAACTAGAGCAACATCTGAGTGTTTGCATTGGTTGCCGCCATCACAGCTTGCCATCCCTTTGGAGGAGGATGCAGCGGCGGAGGGGGTGGTGGAGGGTCAACAGCCTCATGACCCGGATTCTGGCATGTTGGTGGAGCCATCCTGGAGACGGACAACAACGTTAGACCAGAGATGAAAATTCAAAGATTAAGGTGATTGATTGGACAGAAATATCTGAACAAGAATTCTTAGCAAATGCACTCAAAATATAATTAGTAAGAATGCTTCCTCAAAATAACTGCCGACAACATCTGATTCAAAGCCACTTGTAAATCAAGTATGAGCTAGGATTGCTCAGAACAAATGTATATACCCAATATACATCTGATGAAAGAATTCCTAAGTTGCTAATGGAATTCCGACCTAAGAACTTCTGAAATTTCTGGTCAGGCAATCTGGTTCACGGTTAGAAGGAGTAATATATCACTCAACTCCTATACTAACCCGTCTAATGTATCACATCCGTCAACACATAACGAGAATCTCGCAAACTCATCTATCTCAGACCCTCATAATCACAATGATACTAAGTATGGCAATACATCCGGACCTATCTACACCAGTATTGGGGAAGCCAGAATCCTCTCGTCACTACTTGTATTGAAGCAATTTCGAACATCCTCCATCCCGAGATACTAAGAAATCTGAATGATAACGATGTGCTCAAGAATCCCATGGAGCTCAACTCCCCGTAATAAAATCAACAGTAGGAGGCACCAAGACAGAACTCCGTCACATCGGTATCATAGAGATTCCAAAATATCCGCGTGATCCTAATTTTGTTGTTGATCGAGAAGAGGAGTAGAATTTAAATTTCCTAAGTTGTGCACCTCACGAGACCATAGAAGAGGAGAAAAGACAAACCTACTCTCCAATATAACTAAGACTCAAAATAGTTTTTGCTAGACTCGACTCGGTCAAGTTCGATCAGCCGAAGGCTCCTATGGTTGTAAGGCTATGATACCAACTTGTAATGACTAAGATGCGACCCTTTCCTTATTTGGGGGCGAGGCCTCAAAAGGGGAAAGAGGTGCATCTCAGCTTTTCACAAGAAGGATAACATTACCATTACATAAATAGAGAGATGAGTATTAAGATTCGGCTTCACTTGCCACATGCTAGATTACAATCCACACAAACATTCATTCTTCATTCATAAGACAGGGTCCGACTACAGACAAGATAAACGGCAAAATAATGTTATACGGCCTTGCTAGGCCCACGATCAAGACCAAGCGCCTCTAATCCTCGGGATACGTCATGTACAGCCTGCCACTGTCTTCTTCGAACTCTCACCTCAGCTGGGTATCCTCGGGGACGTGTGCATCTGGAGTACCTATACATGTGGGTGGTTGTAGTAAACTATGGGTGACGAGGACTCAGTAATCCCATGACCTTGGTATCGAGTATAACTAAGTTAATATGTGAGGTTGGGGTAAGTGTTTGAGTTTGCAGCATCCTATGCATATATGATGACTATCTTACAAAGAACAGGAATAAGTTATGGTGGTCTATGTAAGATGGTCGAGATCTAAGAATGATCACTGAGTGATTCTGAACACCTACTTACGTCATTCATAACCCAGCCGTGTTCTCGATCAGAGAAGGAGCTCTGAAAGGGACAGTCACGGTTACGCACAGAGTTGGCAGGTTTTATTTCAGTTACTTTAAATTATCTAGAACTGGGTGTTAACAAAATATCCATGTTTGCCACATAGCCGTGGGCATGGCTTTCCGAAAAATTTAACCCTGCAGGGGTGCTCCAACTAGTCCATCACAAATTACCACAGGTCGCATAGTAATCCTCAACCACGAAACTCGCGGTCTCGTAGGATTCCTTAGAGGGAAACCTCAACTCCGAGAAGACCCAAAGTCTCACCGGAACCCCAATGCGCAAGATATATCGCTAAGGTAAGGAAAGTCCAGCAAGACCTCCCGACGTGTCGATGAACCCGATAGGAGCCGCGTATCTCGTTCTCAGGACACGACGAATTGTCCAAACTTCCGATAGTCCAATCACTGAGTTGCCCCTGGTAGCCACCGGCGGTTGACAGTTTGGGCCTACACTCATTAGGAGGGCTGACCCGGGGGGTTGATTAAGTTCCTCGGGGTAGCTATTCCCTATGCGTTTTATTAAGTTGTTAGAAAATTAACACCAAAATTGGGTCTTGCCCGACAAGCCTTAACACTAAACGATTTACCAAGGGGGTCCCCATAACAACCCCGAACATGTTATGAGCGCTCAGTTATGGGATAAAACAGTCACCGGTAGCCGAAACTAAGGTGACTACAGCGGAACAAATCACCGGACAAAAGGCTAGACCTTCCGTTATTTACCAAGTATACAGGTGCATTAATTAAATAGCAATTTAAAGAGGATTATATCAAATGCCCATGTTATCACAAGGACCAGCTAGCACCTGCAACTAGCAACGCTAATAAATTAGTGGTTGAGCAAGCCTAAGTTAGCCAAACAATATTTGCTAGGAGGGGAGGTGTTTGGGGTTTCATCGCAATGTTTGATGGGCTATATATCATGTGGTAGGCAGTGGACATATAATGATGGAAACGTAGCACTAAGCATAACAAAGCTAGAAATGGTGTCAATGTCACCATCATCTTGACTTTGATTTCTTTAGAGTGGAAATGTTCCTGATCTTCCTGCACGAACTCACCGGACTCCTCGAACTCGTTCTCAAGCCTAGTAGCTACCCAAAGAAACAAACAGACAATAAACACCAGCAATAGATGATGCAACAGACAATATGATGCATATATGCACAGCTCCAAATATGCACAGAAAGCAATCCTACTCATACTACAAAGTGCCACCTCATCAAAAAATGAAACTTTTAGAGAACTATTCAAAACTGAAATCCAGTACCAGCACTGGATTCCTTGGGATTTTCTACCCCAAATTCATATATCATACTGCTATATTTTCATGCGGAAAACACCACAAATAGCAAAAGAAATACTACACAGAATCAAACTATACTAGTGTCAAGAACATGAACTCTTCTTCAGCCTGCCAAATTTGGCATATGCTAGATTAGGCAAATTCCATTTCTGGACTATTCCAGAAATGGAATCATCAGATCAAACAGAATAATACAAATAAAACCACAATCCTAGTTTGACAGGGGCCCCACTGGTCATAGGCACCAAGGGCCCCTGGTGCATGACCTGTGGGCCGGGGGCTCACTTGTCAGTGGCACCTACACACCACAACACACGTAAAAAATAAAGGGGATGGTGGGTGTTGTGGTTTTGTCACGGCATATGTCCTCTTGCAATGACTTAGGTGTGAGGCCATCGCAACCATGTGGCGGCTTGAGAGGGGTTGGTCGGAATCGAGAGACGCGAGTTTACCCAGGTTCGGCCCCTCCGACGGAGGTAAAGCCTACTTCCTGCTTGTGTTTCATTGATGAAGATGATGATCTTGATTACAAGGGTGCAGACTCACCACCTCTACTCTCGTGGGTGTCTAATCTATCTATCTCATGATTTGTCTTGTCTAGACCTAAGTTGTCAATCTTACTTGTCCCTCTTGGGGCGCCTTACCCCTCCTTATATAGGTGGAAGGGGTAGGATTACATGTAGAGTCCTACTAGGAGTAGGAATAGGACTAATCTCTCTTGAATCCTAATCCGGGTCTTGTTTCCTTTGTGAAGTTGTCTTTCCTCTTCTTGGGCCTTCTGTGTGAGCTGGCCCTCCTGGCCTCTCTATAAGTCGCCTTATGCCAGGGTGTATGCGGGGCCTTGGGCCTTCATCATTTGTTTGAGTCGCCTGTGGGGTCAAATATGAGTCGCCGCCGGGTCACTGCTGAGTCACCGGTGAGTCGCCAAGTTCTTGGCGGGTCGCGCTTAAAGCCGGGTTACACTGTGGGGTATATCTCCGACATTACCCCCGGGGTTAGCTTGAATTTATTCATGGTAAGCTTCTGAAATAAGAATAATAAATATGTTAAGGTACCGTCTTGCTCCTCTGGCCGGCTTGATTTACTGAAGTGGCTCCTTGAAAAATCTGGGTTTGTTTTTGAATTGTCTTCAATCATTTTGCACGTACTTGTCCTCCACAATAAAATACATATGCCATTGAATCGGCCTTCAATGCTTTGGCTTGATGTAAATTTGGGGAATAAGAAATCCACACAATGTTTGACCGGCTTCTCTTTGCTTCGGCGGGTTATGATTGATAATGGCGGGTTATGATTGCTGGTAACACCCCGTCAAACAACTGAACTCCAATTGACTTGATCAAATTATTGGGGATAAAGAAATCCATGTAATGCTAAACCGGTCTTTCAATGCTTCAATTGTAGCCCCCAAGCTCGAAGTTTAGCAGCTCATGATGACTTGGGGATTTGCAATAATATCTTTCACCATGTAGCCCCCAAGTGCCGGGTTGTCTTGCCTGCAACAGCCTGGGACTTGTAATCATCTTATACTTATAAAGCTTCAGCTGGTGTAGCCCCCAAGGGCCGGCTAATCAGTGTGTGATGGGTCGGGTCTTCAATTTGGACCTCATGATCTACGAAACAACTGAGTGTTGTAGCCCCCTAGTGTCGGGTTGTCTTGCCTGCAGCAACCTAGGACTTTAGAAATTTTGATGTGAATAGTGTATCCCCCAAGTGATGGGTCCATTGCTTGCGGCGACTCGAGACTTCCTCGTTCTTCGCCTTTGAAAATAAAACATCATATGATGTAGCCCCCAAGGGTCGGGTCATTATGCAATATTGAGCAGGGACTTTGTAGATCTGACTATGTAAACTTGAGCGGCAATGTGTAGCCCCCAAGGGTCGGGTCATTATAAAAATGATGAGCCGGTTCTTCCTTGAATCCATACTTGAATAAAGAGCGACCTTTAGCCCCCCATGGCCGGCTTATCTCCTTGAAATAGCCGGGTGTATTGACGATGTGATGATTTGAAAGAGCAGTTTGCATTAGCCCCCACGTGTCATGGTGCATGCTTGCAGCGACATGGGACTTTCATACTTTGATGTAATCTTGATTTGAATAATGTAGCCCCCAAGTGCCGGGTTGTGTGCCTACATCGACTTGGGACTATTCCCTCCATTGTAGATTCATATCCACTCTCATGATACCTTTGTGATGAAAGAAATACTTGGTCGTGGTTGCAATGTAACCCGGCAAATATATGGTTGAGAAATCCATAAGTGTTGTAGAGCAAAAGTTGAAGAAATCCAAGAGCCGGTCAATTAGATGACCCGGCATTATATGTGATAGGGCGGCTCTTCAACAATAGTCAATTCTTCCGAGCTGGCTTAAAAACCCTAATCATTCAACACTGGTTATGATAAACCATGATTAAATTCCAGCCAAATTGTCTATTCAAAGATTTATTTGCACCTGCAAGAATTTATGCTTTGACCCGGTTTGAAGACACTGGTTTATCCTCGCTCTCTGTAAGCTGGCCCTCACTACCCAATCAATGTTTTAACCTGAAAGTCAGTGTCCAAATGGATTGACTTATCGAGAGTACACGGGGTTCGGATTAGCATCATGCAGACACGCAGGTTTAACCAAGTTTTAAAGAAGGAGGCTTAATAGCCTATGGAATATCCTCGTTTTCCGTAAGCCGGCACTCACCACCAATCGATGTTTTAACCTGGATAGTTTAGGGTCCAACTGGATTGACATATCAAGAGTACATGGGGTTCGGAGTAGCATCATGCACACAGACAGGTTTAACCAAGAAGGCGCCTTAATAGCCATCGAGTATCCTCGGTTTTTGCAAGCCGGCTCCCACATGACCCAATCGATGTTTTAACCCGGATAAGTTAAGAGTCCATATGGATTGACTTATGATGAAACGGAGTAGACGGAGTTCGGGGTAGCATCACGCAGACAGGTAGGTTTAACCATGAATTTTTGCCATTAAGCTGGGCACCCATGTTTAAACTGCGCATCATGGCGACTCCTCCTCTTGGGTGAGTTTAAAATGCCTCACAATGAAGGAGGGCACCCATGTTTCAATGGCGCATCGTGGCGACTCGTCCTGTTGGGCAACTTTAAAATGCCCGCCAATGAGGCAATAGCCCTCGGGGCCAGGTTATCTTCCCTCCAATGACCCGGGGTTCTTGAATTATTCAGCCTGGTTGGATCTGGCGAGCCATGTCTGTGTAGCCGCCGAGTCTTAATTCGACTCAAGGATGCCGCTTGAGAATCTTCATAATTTTCTGTGGCATAAGTCTGCGAAGAAAGATGCTGGTACCCGCTCCATCTTCAAGATATAAAGCCACCTTTGTAATGAGAAATTCCCCTGCATAAAAATATTGCAGCCCAAAGTAATTGTTCTTGGACAAATATCATGTACTAAAAAGTATATAAGATGAATAGCACCTGATGTGTTTTTCACGGATGAGAGTTGGAAAATCTTCTGACATATTTTATATGAAACACGCAGCGAGAGCGGCGGTTCAGGTGCGTCTGTTGGATGGCTCGCAGTGACGAAAACTGCACCGGCGGGTTGATGTCGTCCGAACCGCAAAGGCGATGTCTTGTAAACTGTCTTAGTCACGCGCGTGAGAGGTGGCCGCGTCATTTGTAACCCTCTTAGTGCGACACGGACGAACACCAGGGTAGAGTGATGCTGGCACGTGCTTCTTGTCCGTGGTATAATGCCACTTTGATTTAAATAATTGCCCCTGTTGTAGTGGCTCATCTCCTGTTGCTGTGAACAGTACCATTAGGAAGACCATTTGTGGTTGACTTGGTAGCATCTGCCTTGGCGTATCCATAAATATCCCCATGCACTGACAGGGAAAACTCCACTCCATCTTTATCTTCAGAGCTCGTATTTTCATCCCACTTGCCCATGGTTCCGTTGTATCCTCCATAGTATTATGATGATCGACAAGTCCTGCAGGATCGACATGCTGAGCAGCAGGCTGGCCACATGCGCTTGGTGGCACCAACAAACTTCAGCTCCATCGGCCACCGCCTTGGGCAAGCTGACGGAAAGCGAGATCCAACAGAAACAACTAGAGCGCCTGTGCCTTGTCCACTCTCCTGTCCTTGTACTGGATAGCTAGCAAGGCCCGAGCTTGAGGTAAAGGGAAGGAAACGAGCCACCATCAGGGGAGATGGGAAGCAGCTGTTGCAGGAATAGGCCAGGGGGGTAGTGGTGGTCGTGACGCGAGGCGAGGGCGACTTGAGGAAAAACATCAAGATGAAGCCGCGGTGACTTGCGCGAGCGCGGATGGATGAGGACAGCTCGAGATGAGGTACAAGGGGTGGATGCGGCGGCCCGGCGTTCGACGTAGGCGCGCGGAGGCAAGCCGGCGTGCGGGAGCGCAGACATGCGCGGGTGAAGGCAACCCGGCTTGCGGGGCCAGGGACGTGCTCGAGTGGAGGCGAACCGGCGTCTGGTGCCACAGACGCGGGCTAACAGAGGCGAGGAAGCGAGGTAGAGCTGCTGGGGTGAGGCGGAGCGCAACAGCAGGGGCGGCGCCGGCTCGGAGTGGGTGCAGTAAGGCCGAAGTGATGGTGGCTCGAACGCAAGGACATGGCGCATGCGGCGGGTTGAGGCGCGGCGGTGAAAACCTCCCAGAGGCATAGCGCGTGGTGGCAGTTTGAGACGAGCGTGGCGAGGTCAGGTCGCGTCGGCCGGGTGCCATGCCGTGGAGGCGAGTGAGCGCAGCGGAGCCGGCTTGAGGCGAGGGCGAACCAGTCAGAGCAGCGAAGAAGTGCGCGCGTGGAAGGATTGCTGGAGGTGAACCGGAGCCCGCGGAAGGAGGCCATGGCAGCGGAGCGAGGCGACTCAAAGCTGCGCGGCAACTGGCTCGGGCCCGCGGCAGCGGAGCGAGGCCGACTCGGAGTGACACGGCGGCCTGCTCGGGTGCGCGGCAGCGGCGTCGAATCCGTCTTTGATCATGGCAAAGGCGAAGTGGTGGTGGCAGAAGCACATCGGCGTGTTGCGGCGTTAGTGGGCCGGCTCGGCAAACGTGTCAAGTTAGTGGGGGCAGTGGGCCGTTTCGAAAAAGTGCCAGCGCAGGCGGATGGTGGCAGGCGGGGTGACTCGGACACGCAGAGGCGGGGCGAGCTCGGACACGCGCTGGTAGAGCCTGACCAATGCGGAGGGCCGACATGGAGGCGAGACGGTGATGTCGAGTCCGGCTTGGAGTGGGCTCGGTCGTGGCGAGTTGAAGTGGGAATTTTTTTTGAAAGATCCAGCCTGAGGCTGACATGTATTGATTTGAAGCAGGAAGCAGCGCGTGGGAAAAAAAAGGTGACAAAGGTGGTGGTGGGGGGGGGGGGGTGGTGATCATAGTGATCAAGGAGAAAAAGGAAAACAAAGGAAAAAAAGAAAAACAAACATCCCCAGCAAAATGAGGGTGGTTACAGGGGTAGATATCTCATGGAGGATCCCAGAACGGGGGCTCCAAAACTGTGGCTCCGGCTTGCCTCCAAAGTTGTACGGTGTTGTTGATAGCATGTTTCAAACTTTGGAAATCTGCAGACTTGTCCCTGAAGGTGCATGCGTTTCTCTCCTTCCATATCTTGGAGAGGATCAGAATGATGATAGTCTTAACTGCTTTTTTGTACTTCGGCAAGGCTGAGTTGATCATCAAATTTAGAGATTCTGTTGAGTTGGCACTCTCCCCCATGCTCCCGGGTGCAGCGATGCACATCCGTTATGCGATGCTGCGTGTGTCCAGATTTGTATGGACAGCGGGCATTGCCAGAACAGATGCTTAGCTGATTCTAGATTTCGGTGGCACAATTGGTAGAAATAGCCATTGGGCCAGCCTCTGCGTAGAAGATGGTCGTTACACCAGAGTCTGTTCTTCAGCAGCAACCAGATGAAGATCTTGAGCCGTGCAGGCGCCCAAGTTGTCCATATTAGCTTCTTGTAGTCACATCTCAGGTGACCTTGGAACTGGGCCTTATATGCCGATCTGGCTGAGTATACTCCTGAAGGTTCCAGATTCCACGAGATTGTGTCCTGAATTCCTTCTTGCAATTGGATGTCCCTGTCTTGGACCCATCTGTGCAGCCTGATTGCCTCCTCCCAGAGTTGCTCCGTGTTCCCATGAGCGAGGTCCGATAGCCAAGTGTTGTTGGTGAGTGCATCTCGGACCGATCTGTGTTTCCGTCTGGAGTGTCTAAAAATATTTGGGAAGGACGTCTTTAGGCTTCCCGATCCCGTCCAGGGGCAGTGCCAGAATGTTGCCGTTCCTCCATTTCCTAGGGTTACCGTTGTGGACGCATGAAAAAGGGCCCTGTCGGCCTCGTCGCATGGCAGAGCCATGCCATGCCACGGCCTCTCATTGCTTGTCCATGATAGCCATAGCCATCGCAGTCTAAGCGCTCTACTGAAGCGATTCAGTTCCAAGATTCCTAAGCCTCCGTTTTCCACAAGGGAGCATACTGTCGGCCAGTTAACTTTGCATTTTCCACCGGTAGGTTCATCGTCCTGTGCCCAAAGGAAGCGACGACTAACCTTGTCTACCTCGGCAAGGAATTTCTTGGGCGTCCTAAGAACCGCCAATGGAAGGTTGGTAGGGCGGTCAGAACGCTGCGAACTAGTACTCTCCTTCCCGCGATGTTTAGAAGTCTACCCTTCCATCCTGCTAGTCTAGCCCTAATCCTATCCAGGATGAATTGGATGTGGACTAACCGTAGCCGTGCCAGGGTGACCGGCAGCCCTAAATATTTCAGCGGGAAGCCCTTTATTTCGCCTCCAAAACTAGCCAGGATGTCATGGACGTTGATCCCCTCGCAGCGGATGGCCGAGCGGACGACTTTGCCGGGTTAATGCGGAGACCCAATGCGTGCCCGAAGTTAGGGAGAATCGCCATCAGTGAGTCTATCTCAGTTTTGGTTGGGGTGGCAAAAATGACCGCATCGTCGGCGTATAGGCTGACCCGGAGAGAGAAGTCCCTCCCCGGCAATGGGTCTAGCAGGTGCAGCTCCGTTGCCTTTTCCAATAGGCGATGGAGTGAATCTATTGCTATGATGAAAAGAAGCGGCGATAGGGAGTCTCCTTGTCTAAGTCCCCTTTGGTGGTAGAAAGAGCGGCCGCCCGAGCCGTTTAGCATGACCGACGACGATGCAGTGCTAAATAGAAGCGCCATCCAGTCACGCCAGCGAGCTGGAAATCCCAGTTGCTGTAGAATTTCTAGCAGATACTCCCATGAGACGTTTTCGAAGGCCTTTGCTATATCTAGTTTAAGTAGCAGGGCCGGAATTTTCCTCTTATGTAGTGATCTCACTACGTTTTGCACATAGAGGAAATTGTCCTGAGTCGACTTGGATCGCAAGAAAGCTGATTGCGCCGGGGAGATGATGGTGTTAATCTGTGCCGCTAGCCGTCGGGATAGAACTTTGGTGATTAGTTTCTCCACCGAGTGGATTAGGCTAATTGGTCGAAAGTCCTCCACCCTTTCGGCTCCCCCTTTCTTAGGTATCAGAATTACAATAGCTATGTTTAGCCTGCCGAAATCTCCCCTTGCTAAATTGTAGAAGCTACTAAACACTCTCATTACGTCCTCCTTAATAATGGACCAGTAGGACCTGAGGAACGTCCCTGTGAAGCCATCAGGGCCAGGTGCCTTTTCAGCCGGTGACGCTTCTATCGCCTCCCAAACCTCTTCCTGAGAGAAAGGGTTATCTAACCCCCTGTTTTGCACTGACGGACGGTCTAGAATCGACCAGTCTATCGATAAAGGCCTATCAGCCCTAGTACCCCAGTTATGCTGGAAATGACTAAAGATGGCCTCTTCCTTATGCTCATGCGAGGATGCTACGGTGGAGCCTATTTGTAAGCAATGGATGTAATTTTTTCGCTTACGTGCCGTGGCCTTGGCCTGAAAGAATTTTGTCCCGCATCACCTAATCTCATCCAGGTTAGGCGTGATGCTTTCCGTCGTCGAGTTCGTTCTAGTGCCGCTAGCCCTAGTAGTCGCAGCTTTAGCAGTTTACGGAGACGGAATTCTGCGTCTCAGAGTTGTCGCCTTTCTTGTGCTACGTCCAGTCGAAGCACTACTTCTGCTGCAAGATGAAATTGGAGCTTTGCCTGGCTGAAGAAACCCTTGCTCCAAGTCTTCAAATCAAGCGCCCTCCTAGTCAACTTACTGCTAATTATTTTAAAAGGACAAGAAGATTGCACTGGTCTATTCCATGCCTTTTCGACCGTGGCGTGGAAGCGTGGGAAGCTAGGCCAAAAATTCTCAAATCTGAATTGTGCCTGCCTAGTGGTGGGTGTGGTGTCCAGAAGTAGTAACGGGCAATGGTCAGATGTTGCAGTTGATGCCGCATGCAGGGACACCGAGGGGAAGTAGTTGTCCCAGGGGGTGTTGCAGAAGAACTTGTCGATGCTGACGAGGGTGGGATCCCGACGCTCATTGCTCCATGTGTATTTGCGGTTAGTGCATCTAATCTCTTTTAGTCCCGCCGAGTCGATTGCCGATCTAAACCTACCCATTAACCTATGGTTGAGGATAAGGTTATTCTTGTCGCGCGCTTCGTATATGAGATGAAAATCTCCATTGATGAGCCATGGCTCAGACGCCGGCAGTGCGGAGGAGGAGACTTCCCTTAGGAAAATTTCCTTTCTAACATTGTCCGCCGGGCCGTAAACCGAGGATAGCCAGAAGCTATGCTGGTGCCCCAGCAGAGTAACCTTGGCCGTGATGGCAAAGACTCCTATTGCATGGGAGGTGATGGTGGCAAGGTTTTTATCCCAAAGGATAGCTGCTCCTCCACAAGTGCCTATGGCCGGCAGCGCGATACATCCGGTTAGATTTTCTCCTCCGATATCCCTAACTAGTTCTGGCGACCAGGCAGAAATCTTAGTCTCTTGGAGACATAGGATAGCCGCCCGTAGTTTGTTAGCCATCTCCCCGACGACCGCCCTCTTAGCTGGGCTGTTAAGACAGCGTACGTTCCAACACATTATTGGGGGGAATTTTTCACTCATTTGGGAACGTAGCAAAGCTCCGAAGGAAATAACTAAAAGGCCTCAGGCCCTTGACACACACAGCGAACTTAACTATGGCGCGCCGGCGCCCACCAACAGCCCCCAAGATGCGTCGGCGACGAGTTTCCTCCTCTCTACCCGAACCAAATCTCGACGAACCTAAAACGAGCTATCCTCAGTTGCCGACGAAGTGGGATACATGAGTCAACTAACATAGGTTACACCAATGCCTCGTCGGCAACTCCATCGGGGCCGATCATGCCGGCCATCACCCGCAGGGCCTCGCTATCGAGGCGAGTCAGCTTGGCGATTACTGCTAAGTCGCCGTCGGAAAACGGTTCCTCGAAACGCTGCAGCAGTGCTCTCGCCACCTCTTCGGTCATCTTATCACGGGGGCCCAGCAGTCCCAGCTCCTTCACGAGGCGCAGTGAGGCGCGCTGGGCTACAGGCACCGTCGAGCTGCTAGCCGCCTGTCTGGCGCTGTGCCTGGTCGGGGTCGAGGAGGCCCTGCTCTTGGGAGGTGCAGCTTGGCGGCGAGCAGCGGCCGGGGCTGGAGCCGCCGAGATGAGCGCCTGCTTGCTGGCGCGGAAGAGACCCCGGGCCTCCGGCCGATCAGCGGCAGCTCCCAGTTGCATCTTGCTCACACGCCTGGTGACTGCACCTAGCTGCAGTTCCATCGTGCATGCCGTAGTCGGGGTGGTTCTATTGTACTTACCCATGTCCGACGCCGCGGCGGACAGAGTTGGGCTGAAGGCGTCAAGCTGTACTGTCTCGGATGGGTCGGTTAGCAGCCTCGCTGCGTCGAACTCGAGCGGGGAGTTGACTAATGCTTCTGCGGCGGCGTGGACGTCCGCCGCCAGACTGTCGACGGCGGTGGAGGTGCTATAGGGCTTCGGCGCTGTGTTGAAAAAAGCCTCCACTGGGTCTTTCCCCGTGTGCCCGGCGTCCGGGCCTGCTGCCTCAGGACTATCGCTGGCCAAGGGGGCATATCTCCCGGCAGAGGGAGGAGCCTGAGAGCGTCCCCGGCGAAGGAGGACATCTCTCCAGGACCTCTGGTTGCCACCCCCCGAGCGTCCGTCGCCGTCTTGGTCCCGCGAGTGTCCACCCGACGGCCTGCCACGACAGCCTAGATCAGCCACCGGTGCGCGAGCCTGGCGCTTGTTTTGCCTTGGCCCCCGTCCGTCCTCGACCCCCATCGACCAGGTGGCGGGAGCCACCAACGGGAAAGGGGCGGAGTCGTTGTCCGAACCAGACGAGGGTAGGCCACTCTGGCCGGAGTGAGAAGAACGAGGGGAGGGCGTCGTCCAATCTTCGATGCGATCCACATGAATCAGCATGGTATAGTCCGCCGTTGCTGGCGGCGGCGCGACGCGTCTGTCAGGAGGGGAGAAGCCCTCCATCTCGTCCACCCGGCCCGCACCCCGCGGCAGGACCGCAATGGTATGCGAGGTGGGGATGTTGGCGATGTTGCTCGTCCAAATCCAGCAAGCAAAGGTCTTAGTGTGACCTCGCTCGAGCGTCCGACTGTCGAGACGGTCCACCCGTACCCGCTTCCCCAGTATCTCCTCCGCCCCCTCCACGGACCAGAACTGCATTGGAACCATCTCAATGACGATGCGAACATGCAGGTGCAGGGAGCCGCAGATGGCATGGTCATGCTCGTGCCAGGATGCAATGTTGAAGGAGGCACCCTCGACACGGATGGAGCCTCTCCGCAGTGCGTTGACTTGATGCGCGGGCTGCGTGAAGAGCACTAGGAAGTGCTCTGGGTGATGCGCTGTGACTCGCAGCGAGTGCACCGGCAGCGACAACAGCCCCTCCAGTGCTCTGCCCACAGCCATGGGAGAGGTGGTGTTCACCCCGTCTGCCGCGGTGAGGGTGACGGCGTGGCTACGCAGGAAGAAGATCGCCTGGTCAACAGCCGGGGAAGGGACGGCGACGGAGCGGGTCGCTCTCGGCCGGCGCACGTGGTCGAGGTGGCGGAGCATGGGCGGGGAGAGCTGCGACATGGAGGAAGCGGCAGGTGGTGGGAAGCGGATGCGCTGGTGCAGTGGTTGCTCGGGAGGAGCCGGACCTAGTCTGTCTCTAATTTGGCCTCCCCGACCTCGGACAAGGGGATTCCGACGGCAGTTTTTCGCGATGTGGTCGGCCCTCCTACAGGTAATGCAGTGAATTGGATCCCGGCAGTCCGCTAGTCGGTGTCGCTTGCTCAAGCAACGGAAGCAGCGTCCTCGGAATAGATATAGCGGGGGGGGGCGACGTACCGGCAAAGAATGGCTGTGGGCGGTCCGAGCGGTGCGGCAGACGGCGCGCCCGAGGAACCGGGTGGTCGAGCAGGCGACGGCCGCCCCTCCGAGTGCTTACCTCGGTCCAGCCTGGCTCCGTGCCCAAAGGGGAAGTCCTACAGCCCGAAGGAGGCGCGACGACGATGGATTTGATGCGGGGCGCAGTCTGAGGTTCTGTCACCTCGGAGTTAAGCGGCGAAAGACGCTCCGCTGTGACCGGATCCGAGAGCGAACCCGAGCTACCCGACTCCGACCGAGGCACCAGAGGCGTTAGCTCCACCGACGGACCGGCGGGGAACGCCGAGCAACCGCCGTGCTACAGGATTCGCGGCGCCCAGCCCGGATCTGGAGCCGCCCGAGGTGGGGAAGTCGACCTGCGGCACTGTCAGTCCGCGGGGCAGGGAGCCGCGCTGGTCCCTCCTAGGGGATCCCCGCGGGGGACTGCAGGATCCGCCGATGCCCGCCATTAGTGCGTAGTTGGTGGCCGCCGCGGCCGGAGCAGCCCGCGGCGTGGATGGGGTGGCCGCCGCGGACAGAGCGGCCCGCGGCGCGGATGGGGTACTGGGAGGCAGTGTGAGGGTTTCGCTTATGTTGCAACCACCCCTCTCCGGAGTGCCAGAAAAATCAGGGGTGTAGGTGATAGATACAGAACGTTGAAGTGGGAATTGCAGCCGTGGAGAAGACGAGCTCGGCGAGTCCACGACGCGGGACAGGCAGGTGATGCGAGACCAACTTGGAGTTGAATTTGGAGTTGTTGTCTTGATCGCCTCGGTACTGTCCAACTCGGCATTGCATGACAGCAGCATCGAGATCGATCTCATGCGGCTTCGACGGATCGCAGCGCAAAGGCAGCGCAATGATGCAACCCTAATCCGTTCACCTCAACTTTATATAGACCGTTCTGATTGCTTCTCATGGTGACGATGTGGATCCTTCCATGTCGGTTCATATGGATCCGATGGTTCATAATCTTCTCGAACCGTAGAGGAAATCCCTTCAAAAACACAATTCCACCATGTGATCCGCCCCATGGTGGGCATCAAATGTCGTGGTTTTGTCATGGCATATGTCTTCGTGCAAGGACTTAGGTGTGAGGCCATCGCAACCATGTAGCGGCTTGAGAGAGGTTGGTCGGAACCGAGAGACGCGAGTTTACCCAGGTTCAACCCCTCTGATGGAGGTAAAAGCCTAGGTCCTCCTTGTGTTTCATTGATGAACATGAAGATCTCGATTACAAGGGTGCAGACTCGCCACCTCTAATCTCGTGGGTGTCTAATCTATCCATCTCATGATTTTTCTTGTCTAAACCTAAGTTCTTAATCTTATTTGTCCCTCTTAGGGCGCCTTACCCCTCCTTATATAGGTGGAAGGGGTAGGCTTACATGTAGAGTCCTACAAGGAGTAGTAATGGGACTAGTCTCTCTTGAATCCTAATTCGGGTCTTGTTTCCTTTGAGAAGGAGTCTTTCCTCTTCTTGGACCTTCTATGTGAGCTGGCCCTCCTTGCCTCTCTATGAGTCGCTTTATGCCTGGTTGTACGCTGGGCCTTGGGCCTTCGTCACTCGTCTGAGTCTCCTGTGGGGTCAAATATGAGTCGCCCCCTGGTCACTGCTAAGTCGCCGGTGAGTCGCCATGTCCTTGACGGGTCTCGCTTCAAGCCCGGTTACACTGCGGGGTATATCCCCGACAGTGGGGGTTCGAACCCACCACCTCTGCCTCACACATACAGCACCCCAACCACTAGGCTAAACTGACTTAGCTGCACTAACAGGGGCTATAGGCAAGATATGCATGTGTGCTTGCCAAATCCACCACACAATACAAAGTAAAAAGGGGGGTTTAATCTAAAGTGCGTGCGGGGGGGGGGGGGGGGGGGGGGGTCGAACTCGCAACACTATGGAGTGTGGCCGGCTCGGTTGCCACTGGGCTAGGGCGGAGGATCTTCCTAGAGAGCGAGAGCTACTCTAGGCTACCGAAGGAAGTGTTGTTGCTGCTAGGATCTGTTGTGCTACGTCTGCTACAGCACGCTGCTCTACTACGCTGCACAGCCACGGCGGCAACGACAAGCAACGCGACTCTACGCCTAGTCAGAAGCGAATAACACAGGGGCGATGATTAGCTGCTCACTGAGATGATAGGAAGAATAATCCGGATGATGGAGAGGAAGAACGGGCAGATCTGCTGTAGGAGGTGCTCGTCGGAGGTGAGGAAGCGGTGATCATCGGGGATGGCCTAGAGATCTTGATAGAGCCGGCCATGGCATGGTGGAGCTCTGGGGCCTCGCCCCAATGGCGCTAAAAGGGAGAGGTGGGGAGAGATGCGAGCCTAGGGTTAGGGGAGGCACTGGGGTCGCTTATAATCCTCGGGACATGAGCAGGGCCGTCTGATGGATGAGGAGCTCGATCTGGTGGTGGCTATGGAGTCGTACGAACGTGAAATCGACGGAGGAAAGAGAAGGACGCGTTGGTAGGATCTGGGCCGAGACCAACAAACCTGGGCCGCACTCTCTCTCTCTCTCTCCTTCAAGGTTTTTTCCCATAAAACAGAACCGGAGTGAAAGACATATTATAGGGGCCAAAAGGAAACTGTTTTTGACAAAATAAAATTATTTGCGATCTTCTAAAATCATGTCACAATTTATAAAAATAAATTAGGCAATTTTGGAAAAGTTCAAATAAAACCCTTTTATTTAAAATAGGCTCTGTTTTTTAAATAAAAACAAAAAAGGAAAAGTAAAATAAAACCAGAGGCGTTGCCTCCACAATTATCAAAAGGATTTTTTAGGAAAGATGAACATTTTTATTAGAGCAAAACTGAAACTTTTAAGCCTACCACAATTAATTGGAAAGGATGGGGATTTGAAACCATGGTGCAACAAGTGAGTTTGAAGGAGCTATTGTTGCACCCACTCATATTGCACAAGCCTAAACACATCCACACATGCACTCACACATCAATCACCAAAGGTGCAACACAAAACAACAGGACAAAAGATAGGGGATGTTATGCATGATGACATGATGCATGTAAGATGATGACACAAAGATGGGCTCACACCACATATAATTAACATGCCAAGGTTGCCATATAGGGAAAGAGTACAAAAGGGGGAAAGAACTGCATTGCGGCTGTCACACTTAAATTCACGGACTTGCAGTGCAAACCCCAAAGCAAGGTTTTGGTTTACCACAATAAATTCAAAATATTTTTGTGGAAATAATATTTTATGAAAACTCTTTTTAGAGGTCTACTCACAAGCACACATACAAACACTGACAACCAAGACACTCATAACATTTACTTAAAAGTTTTAATTTATACCAAAAGTTTGAAAGATGGGCAAAATGAGGTTAAAACAGAGTGTGACAGACCTATCCCCCTTACAAGAATCTCATCCCCGAGATTCCTAAGCTAGGTGCTAAAAAGGTACGGAAACTCAGATCTAAGGTAGTCTTCACGCTCCCATGTCGCCTCTGCCTCAGTGTGGTTGCTCCACTGGACCTTCAAGTACTTGATGGTATAACATCGTGTACAACGCTCGGCTTCATCCAGAATGCGGATCGATCTCTCGCAATAAGTGAGGTCGGCTAAAGGTCAATCGCTTGAAGATCGATGTCCTTATAAAGATTTGGACGGCTCGACGCTTAAAGGCACTTCCGGAGTTGTGATACGTGAAAGATGTTGTGCACACCCGAATGTTCTGGAGGTAGATCCAACTGATAAGCAACTTCTCCACGCCTTGTCGTGATCTTAAAAGGTCCAATGTACCTTGGAGCAAGCTTACCCTTGACGTGGAAATGCTTGGTTCCCTTGAGAGGCATGACATGGAGTTACACGTGATCTCCAGGGTTGAGCTTCACTTCTCGATGGTGTGAATCAGCACAACCCTTTTGTCGCGACTTGGCAGCCTTTAGGTGCTCCCTGATGAGTTGCACCTTCTCTTCGGCTTCACGGAGGATGTCTGGCCCGAAAATCAATCCTTCACCATTCTCGGACCAGTTGAGGGGAGTGCGGCACTTACATCCGTACAACACCTCACATGGGGCCATATGGAGAGTGGACTAATAGTTTTTGTTGTAAGAGAACTCAGCAAAAGGAAGACAGTCTTCCCATTTGGTTCCATGTGCCATGACACAAGCGTGGAGCATATCCTCAAGTATCTAATTTACTCATTCCGTCTGCCCGCCGGTCTGCGGGTGGAAGGCGGTGCTGAAGGAGGGCTTTGTTCCCACAGCTTCTTGGAACTTCTTCCAGAATCTTGAGGTGAATTGCGTGCCTCGGTCGGACACAATCTCTTTGGGAACTCCATGAAGACTCACGATGCAATGGATGTATAGATTGGCCAGCTGTCTAACATCGTACGTGTGGTGACAGGGATGAAGTGGGCCACCTTGGTCAGATGGAATACAATGACCAATATGGAGTCGTGTCCCTTGCCTCACTTATGCAGACCGGTGATGAAGTCTATACTGACTTTATCCCACTTCCATTCAGGCACCTGGAGAGGTTGTAGCAGCTAGGCAGGTCGCTGGTGCTCAACTTTGACTCGTTGGCATACATTGCACTTGGCGACATGTAAAGCTATTTCCCTCTTCATGCCATGCCACCAGAATCTTTCTCTGAGGTCTTAATACATCTTGGTCCCACCAGGGTGAATTGAGTATGGAGTGCCGCGGACCTCTTGCAAGATTAGGTTCTTGAGTTCAGCGTTGTTGGGTACGCATATGGGATTCCCAAACCACACAACTCCATGTTCATCCATTGAGAATCCTGGGGCTTTGCCTTCCTTATTCTTCCTCTTAATGCCTTCGATGCTCTCGTGTCCCTTCTGGGCCTCTTTAATGTCGTCCATCAACATGGGTTTGGCTTCGAGGTTGGCTAGGAATCCTTGTTCAACTAGATCCATCCCCAAGCTTTCCAGCTCCTCATATAGAGCGGGTTGCCTTTCCTTGATCATAGCATTCAAGGTGCAAGCCTTTCGGCTCAAGGCGCCTGCTACCATGTTGGCCTTACCGGGATGGTATTGAATGCCGAGGTCATAGTCTTTAATTAACTACAACCATCTTCACTTCCTCATACTCAATTCCATCTGGGTAAAAATGTACTTCAGACTCTTGTGGTCAATGTTTATTTCACATCGCTTACCCAAAAGGTAATGGTGCCATGTATTCAAGGCATGAACTACGACCGCCAACTCGAGGTAGTGAGTGGCATAGTGCTCTTCATGTGTGCGTAGTTGCCGTGAGAGATAAGCCACGACCCTGCCATCTTGCATCAAAATGCCACCAAGCCCGATTCTTGATGCATCGCAGTATATCAAAAACTCCTTGTTGATATTTGGAGTGTCCAATGTTGGGGCGGTGGTTGACCTCTTCTTGAGTTCTTGGAAGCTTTCTTCGCACTCCAGCATCCATTTGAACTTGTTGCCCTTCTTCGGGAGCTGAGTCATTGGTCGGGGGATGTGAGAGAATCCTTCCACAAACTTGCGGTAATATCCCGCGAGTCCGAGGAAGATTCTGACTTCCTTCACATTGATTGGCAACCCCAGTTTGTGACCGTAGTAATCTTGGCAGGATCGACTGCCAATCCATCTAGCGTCAAGGTATGACCCAAGAATCCAACTTCGTTTAGCCAAAATGCGCACTTGCTGAATTTGGCATAAATTTGATGCTTTCGAAGTTTTTCCAATACCATGCTTAAGTGTTGCTCATGCTCTTCTTTAGACTTGGAGAAATGAGTATGTCGTCGATGAAGACGACAACAAACTTGTCCAGGTATTCCATGAAGACTTTGTTCATGAGGTACATGAAGTAGGCTGGGGCATTGGTCAACCCAAATGACATGACCATACACTCATAAAGGCCATACCTGGTCACGAATGTCGTCTTGGGTATGTATTCAGGCTGAATCTTTAGTTGGTAGTACCGAGATCTGAGATCGATCTTGGAGAATACCTTGGCACCATTTAACTGATCAAATATGTCTTCAATGTTGGGGAGTGGATACTTTTTCTTTGTCGCGGCTTCATTGAGGGAACGATAATGAATGCAGAGCCTGATAGTTCCATCCTTCTTGGACACGAGTAAAACAAGTGATCCCCAAGGAGAGGCACTAGGATGAATGAATCCCTTCCTGAGCTTCTCTGCTAGCTGCTTCTTCAACTCTGCCAATTACTCAGATCCCATCGACTAGGGCTTATTATAGATAGGCCTTGATCTGGGCATGAGCTCAATGATGAACTCGATGTCTCGGTCAGGAGGCATCCCAGGCACTTCATCGGGAAAGACGTCCGGATATTCACATACCACTGGCACTTGATCCAACTCATTTCTCGAAAGGCAGTTAACCCGAGGGACTTGAGCGGAGGTAGGATGAGGAACGTATTTGAATTCGATTCCTTGGTCACTGGTCATGGTGATAGACCTATTGGTGCAGTACAGAATGATCTGGTGCTTGGCCAACCAGTCCCATACCAAGGATCATGTCTAAGACTTGCGACTTAAGAACAATGAGATATGCCACGAAGTCTACTCCGTTAATGCTGATCCCAACTCCCCTACATCCTATGTTGGTCCTCAATACTGCACCCGGGGTTTGTACCGCCATTTGACCATTTAGGAATGTAGGTTTCAAACTACTCTTTGTAGCAAACTTTTGGGTGACAAAAGAATGCGAAGCACCACAATCAAACAATATTGTTGCTGGAGTGGAGTTGACGAGGAACGTATCCAATATGCAGTCCGGGTCTTCCTGGGCTTCCCTCGTAGAGATGTGGTTCACGCGTCCCCTGTTGTGGTATTGTTGGTTGCGGGAAGCCTGACTCTTGTTTGGTGCTACATGACCTTGTCCTTGATTTGGCACATTGGGGCGCGGTGCGTCAGGCTTCTTGTTGGGGTATTGCCTGGAGTAGTGTCGAGGTTGTCCACACCCAAAGCAACTGATCTGCCCAGCGTTGTTGGGCTTGCTCCCACTATTGTTGGGCGGTTTGAACGCCGGCTTGGGGTTGGCATACTGTTGAGGCTGAAAGTTGGGGCAAGGTGCGGGTGTCTTGTACTGTTGTTGCAGATAGTTAGGCCTTGTCGGGGCTGTGTGCCATGAACGAGCATTCTGGGTGCTAGAACCACCATTGCCCATCAGCTTGCCTTTGTGAGCATCATCCATAGCACGGCGCTTGTCTTCAAGAATGAGAGCCTTATTCACCAGATCACAAGAGGTCCGACAGTCACACACAACAAGCTAATATTGCAGCGACTGTTGAAGCCCTTCCATGAAGCATTCCACGTTGGCGGCTTCAGTGCTGACATCATCGCGCGCATACCTTGACAAGAGGTTAAACTTTTGGACTTACTCCTTGATTGTGCCGCTTCCTTGCTTCAATGCACGGAACTCCCGCTTCTTGATCGTCATTATTCCAGGGGGAATGTGAGAAGCGTGGAACTCGTCCTTGAATAGAGCCCAAGTGATAACTTGCGCGCCTTACATGATTTGGAACCCGTCCCACCAAGCCCTTGCAGTGCCTCCGAGACAGTGAGAGGCATAGAGAACCTTTTCACGATCGTCGGTGCACTTAAATAGCGTGAGGAGGTCTTCAATGGTGTGGATCTAATCATCGGCATCCAGCGGCTCAGTTGTCTTAGTGAATATTGGAGGTGTAGTCCTCATGAACTCTGACAGAGTGAAGCGGCCATTGCCATTTCCACCCTACAACGGGTTGTGTCGTGGGAATGAGCCTAACATTAGAGATGTAGGGTATGAAACGAGAGGGCAGAGTCCTAGCTACGGCAAGCTTGTACGCAAGATGTATGAGTTTAGGCCCCTCTCGTGGAGGTAACAACCCTACGTCTCAGTGTTCTAGAGCTCTTGTTGTGTGGAATGTGTGTTACAGTGGGTGCGAACCCTGGTGCCAGAGGGGAGGGGTGGCTTATATAGAGTGTGCTACCTCTCATCAAGGCCCAACATCTAAGGGTTCAATCAATGGAGTTTAAGGGTGTATGTTACTAATAACGTACGTAATTAATGCTATTCATGGCAACCAGCCGAACGCTCGCTTGTTGGTCTCCCTGGAGTGGCTTCTGGTCTTCTGCGTCGAATGGTTTCTTCCGAGTGAAGGTTGTTATCGAGTGAAGGGGAAAATACTCCGAGTGATTGCTTACCGAGTGACTTAGACGCCATGGCTATCCAGCCAGAATCTTCCTTGTGACCTTCAAGTTAATAATGACGTACCCTTAGGTAGGGCATCTAGGTCAGGCCTATGACCCTACCCTAGGTACATATCCCCATCAGGTTGTTCACTAAGGTCTGAGCTATTTGCTGGATAGCGGCGTTGTTGGCTTGGTGTTCCTCTCGGAGAGACTGGAGCAACTATGCCACAGTCAGGTTCTCCGGAGGAGGCGGTTGCGGAGGAATGTCGCCTTGCGGCTGCTCCTCGTGAACTCTAGCTTGTGCAGACCCATCGGGTCCTGGCTGCTGGCTAGATTCGCCAGTGCTGGGGCGGCCAAAGGTACTGGTGCGAGTAGCAATCACCATCCTATTTGGAGCAGTCAGGTCAATATCCTAAAATGGTCGAGAGGAAAGCATAAGGGAGGAACGTGCCTACATAAGGTGGTTTTGGTATGGTGCAAGTCAGTCAAACAAGAAGGGTCGAAGAACCCTATGCAATATATTAATTAAGATAAGCGATGTGGCCACTTACATGTTGCCTAGGGAGATGGACACAATCACGTCCACGTGGTATTCTTTTGTGCTGGCATTGACCCAGTGCTCGTGGTAGGGGTAAACGGGCGTTGGACATACTTGACACTTCTCCAACCTATGCCCCACAAGTAGGGGAAAGCTAGTTTCCAAGAGTGTCTCAGGTACAACGGCCATCTACAAGGTTTTAGGAGAGGGGTCAGAAAGTTGCGAATGGTATAGAAAGGTTGTAAGGGTGTATAAAACCCAAACTATAAGGACTGAGTGTGCTATTCATCCTTGCTAACGTCCACGCTAACTAAGGGATCATCCTATAGTCAACTTGGCTCTGATACCAGCTCTGTGGGGACCCCGACTTAGGAGTGGAGATCATCGAATGAGCGTGTACAATGATCCCAGAGATCAGTTCTCACTGAACACACAGATACTGGATAACAAGAGTCTTATATCCATGATTAACGTCTGATACAATAACGACCATTATGGTTAAGTCTTACATAGATAGGGCCATGAAGGCCAATCACACCAACTCAACTACTAGCGGAAATCTTGGTAGTAAATGTGAACCCATGCCATCAGCCTTAACCAACATGCATTTTGACTGGGAAGCGTCCTATTTCATGTGTCTGTCTCCGATGATGAATTCTTCTCCATATTCTGGTTCCTCCATGTCTGGTCAACAAAATAACCCGTGCAAGCCAACGAATACTTTGAATGTACATGCAAACTGCCCATGATGCGGATTATGCAATTGAGTGTAATATGAAGTCTAATGCAGCCTTTGCGGAAAGCAGGTTTTATAAATACATAAACATGGTCAAGTGTTTAGATGGTCATGCATCACTAGTAAGAGGTAACCATAAGAACATGTTAGTATATCAACATAAATATTTCGAGGGCTGAACACCTCATGTTCAACCTCCATGTCAAGTCACGAGACTTGACCCAGGTATTCTCTTTTCTCATGTAACACCTTTATACACACGCACGCTTGGTTTATGCGAAAACGACTCGACGTAGTTTAAGCAGCACCACCCAACTGTCCTTAACCGTGGACGCGACTATTCGAATAGTTTTACACTCAATAGAGGTTGCGTGCTGTACCCACGAGGTCCAGGAAACTTCCATGTCATCCACGACTCGCGGTATATAACATACCCGACGTAAGTATCAATGCCTTTCCCCTGACGACACTACACAAAGAGTCCACTCGATTGGTACCCAACCCACATTATGTACGTCTTACGAGCACCAACTCTAGATCGTATCATCCATGTAGGGACCAACGGTGTGCCCGGAACATGTAAAAATGGCATAGTCGCCCTACCTGGCATGATTCCATCACGAGAGTGACAATATCACTCCCGCCACTAGTAATGCGAGCTCCTTGCTAGCACGACCAGAGTAATCAACACAACCCGGACCCATAAAAGGGTATCGTGGTCGCACATGTTAGGTTCGGACGGTCGACGAATCTTAAATCTAATCCCATTTCCGAAACCACTCGCACAAAACCTTTCTGATACACCACTTCTTTCTCAAGTGGTCATCCAGCTCAACAACATCACCCTCGGGCATTAGTGGGACCCGATGGAGTTTTCGAAAAACGTTTGTAATAACCTTAGTGCTACCATCACCATGCATATGCTCATCCTATGCATAGAACTACTTTCTACTCGTCAACCTAATCTGCATAACCCTCATAGATGGTAAAGGTCATGCTCAAATGCATGTGTTCCACGGGAGCTGTCGGTAACACCATACCTAGGGTGTACCAATTAATCATGATCATATGCATCGGAATAAAGTATTCAACATGGCATGCATAAATATTTTCTCACACATGGTCAAAGGGCTGCTTTCCTTGATCAGCTAGGTATCCGTCTTCTTCGAGGTCTTCGGGTCCAAGTCCTTCATCAAACATGTGATCTATAGTCGTAATAGCAATGATAATAATAAGGACCACAACTAAAAACAGAGTACAAACTAACATAAAAAATGTTACCCTATTATGTAAATCCTATTATTATTTATAAAATTGTTAGTTTTAGGTTTTGGAATGAAAAAGTCTTTTTAACACGAGTTAAAAAATACCTAATCTAAGTTTCAAAAAAACCTATGCATAAAAGTTTTCATAAAAAACCCACAAGCAGTACTGTAAAATACTACATATTATTACAAGAATTATGGTGGAAAAATATTTACGTTTGGACAAGAAATTAATCCCGTGGATTTATTTTTAAAAACCAGAATTAAAAATAAAGGAAAAAAGTCCACCTCACTTGCCTGGCTCGGCTAGCAGCTGGGCTGGCCAACCAGCCAGCCCAGGCGTGCGCGCGCTGTCAGGTTCAACCCTGGCGTGCTGGCCCGTTCGGCCATCGACAGAGAGGAGAGAGAGTGAGAGAGAGGCCACCGAGAGGTGGGGTACTCCTCTCGGGGTCGTCTTCTTCCTCCAAATAAAGGAGAGGGGCGGCTCACCGGCGGCAACTCCGGGGATCTCGAGGCCAGGTGAGCAAGGGAATGGACTCGTGGCACTTCTCCCTACCAGATGGGGTCGAGGGGTCGACGAAGATGGCCTGAGTTGCCGGCGACGAAGAAGCCGTGGAGGAGACCTTTCAGAAAGGTGCTCAGAACGATGCTCCGAGTGGGGGGGGGGGGTGGGAGGACGGGTGAGTGGTGGAGAAGGCTCGGGAGGTCTTTGCGGTCACACGGGAAGTGAAAGAAGCTCGGGAGCATGCGTGCAGCCCTAGATCGACGCAGCCCCTACGCGGCGGCGCCTCGGTCGATCTCGAGTACCGGGGCTCTCTTAGCTCAAGGCACTACTAAAATTCATAAATTTGTCGTCTGCCAAAGCGGATGGCAGAGGGTGCAACCACGGACGGCAAAGGCTTTGCCGTCGGTCAGCAGACGGCAAAGTAGACGGTAAAAAAAATCTGGTGAAGAGGTTCTTCGCCATCAGCTTTCCCAAAGCGGACGGCAAAGAATCTTCGCCATGAGTGGGCTGACGGCATATTAGCTGGGACGGCAAAGGGTGCAACGTCCCCATTAAGTGTTAACGGCAGGCCGTGTGCCTTTGCCGTCTGCCTCCCCTCCTTTGCCGTGCGTGGGCAGACAGCAAAGAGGGGAGAGAGAGGGGCAGATTCCCCCCTTTCCCGTCTGCCCCCCTTTGCCATGTGGGGGCAGACGGCAAAGAGGGGAGAGAGGGGGGCAGATTCCCCCCTTTGCCGTCTGCCTCCCCCCTTTGCCATGCGGGGGCAGACGGCAAAGAGGGGAGAGAGGGGGCAGATTCCCCCCTTTGCCGTCTGCCTCCCCCCCTTTGCCATGTGGGGGCAGACGGCAAAGAGGGGAACCAACCCCTTATTTATTTATTTTTTGTTATATCCAGCATTTTTAACAATAATCAGGATATATATATATATATATTTGACATAAATAAATTTCTTTCCGTACTCATAACCATATTAAAATAACCTCTTATATCCAGCTATCAAGTAGCATCCACGTGCATACAAAGTTTCATATATTACACCACTTTCATCCACGTGCATACAAAGTTTCGTATATTCATATACTACAATAGTTTCAATACAACCCATGTTACAAGAAATCATCTTCAAGCATTCCATCAATATTTGCCAAGCTTCCCGTGAAGTGAAGGTAATCTGCAAAATGACAAATAAGAAAGTTAGAAGAATAATAGTAGATGAAGTAGTGTATATATAGGTTATTTCGGAGAGAAATTAGCTAAGTATAGACCATTTAGGAGCTAACTAAGCTAATTTGTCATTTAGGTGGAACCCTAGCTAACTATAGGTCGTTTTAGAACTAACTTGGGTAAAATAGGTCATTCCGGAGCAAACTATGCTTATTAAGCCATTTTTGATCTAGCTAGGCTAATTATAGGCCATTTAATACCTAAGTTAGGGGGAATAGGTCATGTTGCAGCTACGTAAGCCTTATTGTGTCATTTCAAGGATAATTAGCTAAGTATAAGCCATTTTTTTTAAATAGACCATTTAGGAGCTAACTAAGCTAATTATGTCATTTAGATGGATAATTAGCCAATTTATGCTTTGTTGGATGAGTCTAATATAGCTACGTAGAATAAGAGAAAGAGAAGAAGAAGTAAAAGACGGAGGAGGAGGAGGAGGAGGCGGAGGAGAAGGAGACGGAAGAGGAGAAGAAGAAGAAAAGAAGAAGGAGAAGGAGAAGGAGGAAGAAGGAGGAAGAAGGAGAAGGAGGAGCTCCTTCTCCTTCTTCTCCTCCTTCTGCTTATCCTCCTCCCTCTCCTTCTCCTTCTTCTCCTCTTCTTCTTCTTCCTTCCTTACATTTTTCCTCTTTCTTCTCCTCTCGTCTCCTTCTTCGGGCTAAATTGGCTAAAATGCCTTTTTGGAGCTAATTATGTCATTTCGAGGATAATTAGCTAAGTATAGGTCATTTTTTATTAAATAGACCATTTAGGAGCTAACTAAGCTAATTATCTCATTTAGATGGATAATTAGCCAATTTAGGCTTTGTTGGATGAGTCTAATTAAGCTACGTAGAATAAGAGAAAGAGAAGAAGAAGTAAAAGGAGGAGGAGGAGGAGAAGGAGACGGAAGAGGAGAAGAAGAAGAAAAGAAGAAGGAGAGGGAGAAGGAGGAAGAAGGAGGAAGAAGGAGAAGTAGGAGCTCCTCCTCCTTCTTCTCCTCCTTCTCCTCCTTCTTCTTATCCTCCTCCCTCTCCTTCTCCTTCTTCTCCTCTTCTTTTTCTTCCTTCCTTTCATTTCTCCTCTTTCTTCTCCTCTCGTCTAATTCTTCGGGCTAAATTGGCTAAGAATGCCTTTTTGGAGCTAATTATGTCATTTCGAGGATAATTAGCTAAGTATAGGTCATTTTTTATTAAATAGACCATTTAGGAGCTAACTAAGCTAATTATGTCATTTAGATGGATAATTAGCCAATTTAGGCTTTGTTGGATGAGTCAAATTAAGCTACGTAGAATAAGAGAAAGAGAAGAAGAAGTAAAAGAAGGAGGAGGAGGAGGAGGAGAAGAAGGAGACGGAAGAGCAGAAGAAGAAAAAAAGAATAAGGAGAAGGAGAAGGAGGAATAAGGAGGAAGAAGGAGAAGGAGGAGCTCCATCTCCTTCTTCTCCTCCTTCTCCTCCTTCTTATCCTCCTCCCTCTCCTTCTCCTTCTTCTCCTCTTCTTATTCTTCTTCCTTCCTTTCATTTTTCCTCTTTCTTCTCCTCTCGTCTCCTTCTTCGGGCTAAATTGGCTAAGAATGCCTTTTTGGAGCTAATTATGTCATTTCGAGGATAATTAGCTAAGTATAGGTCATTGTTTATTAAATAGACCATTTAGGAGCTAACTAAGCTAATTATGTCATTTAGATGGATAATTAGACTATTTAGGTTTTGTTGGATGAGTCTAATTAAGCTACGTAGAATAAGAGAAACAGAAGAAGAAGTAAAAGAAGGAGGAGGAGGAGGAGGAGAAGGAGACGGAAGAGGAGAAGAAGAAGAAAAGAAGAAGGAGAAGGAGAAGGAGGAAGAAGGAGAAGGAGGAGCTCCTTCTCCTTCTTCTCCTCCTTCTGCTTATTCTCCTCCCTCTCCTTCTCCTTCTTCTCCTCTCCTTCTTCTTCCTTCCTTTCATTTTTCCTCTTTCTTCTCCTCTCGTCTCCTTCTTCGGGCTAAATTGGCTAAGAATGCCTTTTTGGAGCTAATTATGTCATTTCGAGGATAATTAGCTAAGTATAGGTCATTTTTTATTAAATAGACCATTTAGGAGCTAAATAAGCTAATTATGTCATTTAGATGGATAATTAGCCAATTTAGGCTTTGTTGGATGAGTCTAATTAAGCTACGTAGAATACGAGAAAGAGGAGAAGAAGTAAAAGAAGGAGGAGGTGGAGGAGGAGGAGGAGAAGGAGACGGAAGAGGAGAAGAAGAAGAAAAGAAGAAGGAGAAGGAGAAGGAGTAAGAAGGAGGAAGAAGGAGAAGGAGGAGCTCCTTCTCCTTCTTCTCCTCCTTCTGCTTATCCTCCTCCCTCTCCTTCTCCTTCTTCTCCTCTTCTTCTTCATCCTTCCTTTCATTTTTCCTCTTTCTTCTCCTCTCGTCTCCTTCTTCGGGCTAAATTGGCTAAGAATGCCTTTTTGGAGCTAATCATGTCATTTCGAGGATAATTAGCTAAGTATAGGTCATTTTTGATTAAATAGACCATTTAGGAGCTAACTAAGCTAATTACGTCATTTAGATGGATAATTAGCCAATTTAGGCTTTGTTGGATGAGTCTAATTAAGCTACGTAGAATAAGAGAAAGAGAAGAAGAAGTAAAAGAAGGAGGAGGAGGAGGAGGAGGAGGAGAAGGAGACGGAAGAGGAGAAGAAGAAGAAAACAAGAAGAAGGAGGAGGAAGAAGGAGGAAGAAGGAGAAGGAGGAGCTCCTTCTCCTTCTTCTCCTCCTTCTCCTCCTTCTTCTAATCCTCCTCCCTCTCCTTCTTCTTCTTCTCCTCTTCTTCTTCTTCCTTCCTTTCATTTTTCCTCTTTCTTCTCCTCTCGTCTCCTTCTTCGGGCTAAATTGGCTAAGAATGCCTTTTTGGAGCTAATTATGTCATTTCGAGGATAATTAGCTAAGTATAGGTCATTTTTTATTAAATAGACCATTTAGGAGCTAACTAAGCTAATTATCTCAATTAGATGGATAATTAGCCAATTTAGGCCTTGTTGGATGAGTCTAATTAAGCTACGTAGAATAAGAGAAAGAGAAGAAGAAGTAAAAGGAGGAGGAGGAGGAGAAGGAGACGGAAGAGGAGAAGAAGAAGAAAAGAAGAAGGAGAAGGAGAAGGAGGAAGAAGGAGGAAGAAGGAGAAGGAGGAGCTCCTTCTCCTTCTTCTCTTCCTTCTCCTCCTTCTTCTTATCGTCCTCCCTGTCCTTCTCCTTCTTCTCCTCTTCTTTTTCTTCCTTCCTTTCATTTCTCCTCTTTCTTCTCCTGTCGTCTACTTCTTCGGGCTAAATTGGCTAAGAATGCCTTTTTGGAGCTAATTATGTCATTTCGAGGATAATTTGCTAACTATAGGTCATTTTTTATTAAATAGACCATTTAGGAGCTAACTAAGCTAATTATGTCATTTAGATGGATAATTAGCTAATTTAGGCTTTATTGGATGAGTCTAATTAAGCTACGTAGAATAAGAGAAAGAGAAGAAGAAGTAAAAGGAGGAGGAGGAGGAGGAGGAGGAGAAGGAGACGGAAGAGGAGAAGAAGAAGAAATGAAGAAGGACAAGGAGAAGGAGGAATAAGGAGGAATAAGGAGAAGGAGGAGCTCCTTCTCCTTCTTCTCCTCCTTGTCCTCCTTCTTCTTATCCTCCTCCCTCTCCTTCTCCTTCTTCTCCTCTTCTTCTTCTTCCTTCCTTTCATTTTTCCTCTTTCTTCTCCTCTCGTCTCCTTCTTCGGGCTAAATTGTCTAAGAATGCCTTTTTGGAGCTAATTGTGTCATTTCGAGGATAATTAGCTAAGTATAGGTCATTTTTTATTAAATAGACCATTTAGGAGCTAACTAAGCTAATTATGTCATTTAGATGGATAATTAGCCAATTTAGGCTTTGTTGGATGAGTCTAATTAAGCTACGTAGAATAAGAGAAAGAGAAGAAGAAGTAAAGGAAGGAGGAGGAGGAGGAGGAGGAGAAGGAGACGGAAGAGGAGAAAAAAGAAGAAAAGAAGAAGGAGAAGGAGAAGGAGGAAGAAGGAGAAGGAGGAGCTCCTTCTCCTTCTTCTCCTCCTTCTGCTTATCCTCCTCCCTCTCCTTCTCCTTCTTCTCCTCTTCTTCTTCTTCCTTCCTTTCATTTTTCCTCTTTCTTCTCCTCTCGTCTCCTTCTTCGGGCTAAATTGGCTAAGAATGCCTTTTTGGAGCTAATTATGTCATTTCGAGGATAATTAGCTAAGTATAGGTCATTTTTTATTAAATAGACCATTTAGGAGCTAACTAAGCTAATTATGTCATTTAGATGGATAATTAGCCAATTTAGGCTTTGTTGGATGAGTCTAATTAAGCTACATAGAATAAGAGAAAGAGAAGAAGAAGTAAAAGAAGGAGGAGGAGGAGGAGAAGGAGACGGAAGAGGAGAAGAAGAAGAAAAGAAGAAGGAGAAGGAGAAGGAGGAAGAAAGAGGAAGAAGGAGAAGGAGGAGCTCCTTCTCCTTCTTCTCCTCCTTCTGCTTATCCTCCTCCCTCTCCTTCTCCTTCTTCTTCCTTCCTTTCATTTTTCCTCCTTCTTCTCCTCTCGTCTCCTTCTTCGGGCTAAATTGGCTAAGAATGCCTTTTTGGAGCTAATTATGTCATTTCGAGGATAATTAGCTAAGTATAGGTCATTTTTTTAAATAGACCATTTAGGAGCTAACTAAGCTAATTATGTCATTTAGATGGATAATTAGCCAATTTAGGCTTTGTTGGATGAGTCTAATTAAGCTATGTAGAATAAGAGAAAGAGAAGAAGAAGTAAAAGAAGGATGAGGAGGAGGAGGAGGAGAAGGAGACGGAAGAGGAGAAGAAGAAGAAAAGAAGGAGAAGGAGAAGGAGGAAGAAGGAGGAAGAAGGAGAAGGAGGAGATCCTTCTCCTTCTTCTCGTCCTTCTCCTCCTTCTTCTTATCTTCCTCCCTCTCCTTCTTCTTCTTCTCCTCTTCTTCTTCTTCCTTCCTTTCATTTTTCCTCTTTCTTCTCCTCTCATCTCCTTCTTCAGGCTAAATTGGCTAAGAATGCCTTTTTGGAGCTAATTATGTCATTTCGAGGATAATTAGTTAAGTATAGGTCATTTTTTATTAAATAGACCATTTAGGAGCTAACTAAGCTAATTATGTCATTTAGATGGATAATTAGCCAATTTAGGCTTTGTTGGAAGAAGAAGGAGAAGGAGGAGCTAACTAAGCTAACTAAGCTAATTAAGCTAACTAAGGTAACTAAACTGACTAAGCTAATTAAGCTAACTAAGCTAACTAAGCTAATTAAGCTAACTAAGCTAACTAAACTAACTAAGCTAATTCGGCTAACTAAGCTAACTAAACTAACTAAGCTAACTAAGATAATTATGTCATCTAGCTATATTTTATTAAATAGGTTTTTTTGGAGCTAACTAAGCTAATTATGTCATCTAGCTATCTTTTATTAAAACACTAGAAATAACATACCTAAGTTAGGGTCAAGCACGGTGGCTCTGGCTTGTTTCACCTGGAGAAGGATGCCCTGTAGAAGGCTCGATTGTAGAAGGGTCGTGCGATCCGTTTCGGCACATATTCTGCACCAAACATCGTTTGCAATGTGTAGTTAGCATGAGGACACTCTTAAGATCACTCCACTGAAATGAAACTCACCATCCCCACCACGGTAACGACTGGCATCGACGGAGGGACTTGGCCGTTCTTCTCCCACATAGACTGAACATTTGGTTTCGACAAGTCAAACTTTTTATTTATTAATGAAACAGACATTCAAATGCAAGATTTGAAATAACATGAAGAAGAAACTTACCACGAAGAGCTCGTATATGGCCCTGGTAGATGCATCATTCCGTGCCCTCTCCGCCTCCACCAATGCAGTCGTCCTCTCCTCGAGCTCCCTAATTTCCTTATCCTTCTCCGCCATAGCCGCCTGCATTGCCTCTCTCTCTTTCTGAATAGCAGCCTACAACACAACTCATTGTTAGCATATTGGTTCCAACGCACAACATAACGCGGAAAGATATTTGAGTCCATTAAACTAACCTCGATGGCGAGCTCGACTGGCCGTGCACGACGTGTTATCTCCGGACAAGAGCTCGTTTGGCGTGCCTTTATCTGCCGGAGAGAGCTAGGACAACGTATAAGGCCGTCTCCAATGGCGATCGAGCCATGGGGCCTCCCGTTGCCAGCTATCATCACCAGCTCTGGATCAATAGGCCCCTCGCTCGGGTTAAAGTCCTCCCCTTTCCTCGCCTTCCCATTATCTCTGTACTTCACGAGCTTGTCGTGGGAGGAGATGTTGGTGAAGTTTTCTGGATGCTCGAGGTCAGACTGAGAGAATGCCTTGACCTTCTTGTACGAGGCAGTATGGGCCATCGCATACAGGTCGTACATCTGTGACGCCTCCGTCTTATTGTGACGCGCCTAAAAGAGAGAGAGAGGAAAATTGTGTTGGTAAAGGAGAAGGAAAATTGAATTGCATGAGGCATGAAGCAAACCACATACCCAGTTCTCGCCAAATTGGATTAAGTTGATGCTCCCTTGATGGTGTGGCATGCCAACCATTTTGCCACGCCTCTCCTTGGCGTTGTTGTGGCTGGCCTCCCACGTTTCGGAGCACCACTGATCCACCAAGGCCTCCCAACAATCCATCTTATCCACACACCATCTCGGGGGCACCTAAGTTAATAAAGAGAAATTTGAGCGCGTAAGAACCAAATCAAGGAAACTAACTACAAAGCCTTAATAATATGTAATTACCTTCATGTAATGCTCCTTCTCCATCTTAGCATCACGGCACTTCACCTTGTCAAGCCTAATACTCTGCGTGGCATAGTAGTCTCGAACAGCCTGCACCCGAGCCTCGTGCCGAAAGTTTTGAAGTAGGCGGCGACATTCGGTTTCGATAACCTTTGCCGCGTCCTCCTCGTATCCCTCCTCACACCTGTAGTAGGTCTGCAAACGAGACAACACCGATTAGTACAATAAATAGCTATTGTTGATTTATAATTGTGTGAAAGAGAAATTACCCAGAACTTTCGAATCACCATGTCCGCCCTCGTGTCACACAAAACACCGTCGATCTCCACCTCCGGCGGGGCTGGGGCACCCAAGTAGTGCTCCCAGGTCATTCTTACCTCTCGCTCCCGACCGGGCAACGTAACAAACCCTGGGAAGTTTTGACGGCAAAGAATACCAAGGACGCTGTTGGGCTTGCGGACACCCTTGGCAACAATCCAACCCCTACAGTATGACAAATTAAAGCCAAAACATTAGATATTTGAGAAAACCCGAAGGCAAAGGTTAAATAAGAGTAAATTAACTTACTTCTCCCCATTTGGCCTAATCGACCACCTCTTCTCGGGGGTCGCTCGCACGAGCGGGAGCCCCGAACTACCACGCTGGTACACGGTAGGCCCCTCACCCAGCTCCTCATCGCTACCAGCATGGCCACTTGCCTCAGGCCAGGTATCCCACTAGGTCTCTTGGGACGTACCCACATCCCTGCCTTGCTCCGGAGTCGCCTGGAAGGAAGCCTCTAGGACAGGAGTCTCGTGGGTCGAAGGCACGTCGACCTGAGGCTCGTCGACCCGAGGCTCGTGAACCGGAGACCGTGTAGCCTCCACCTCAGACGAATCCACCCTAGAAGTCCTGTGCTCAGGTGAATCAGCTTGGGGTGGTGGCGGAGAACGTGTAGCCCTACCTCTCCCGTGGCCACGTGTAACTTTAGTACAACATAAATACCAACATGAGTAATAAAATGTATATAAATACCAATATGCATACAACATGAGTACAACATAAATACCAACGTGAATACAACGTGTACCTTTAGTGCCTCTCGGCTTCGCGGGGGGTCGACCTCCTCTCACGGGGGCCGCTCCTTGCAAAGTAGAGAGCAACACTCTCCGAAGAGGCGAGGCAGGAATGGAAGTACCCATCCCATCACCCGCTGACGAAGAAGCAGCCGCGGAGTGCTTTCGACCCTTTCCCACCATGTTTTCACACCTGTCATGACAAAGAGTAAATGAAATTAGTACAACATAAATACAAACAGGAGTAATAAAATGTATATAATTTAAGTGTATCATCGTCATAAATGCCAACATGACTAATAAAAATTGAATACCTAACATGAACTCAAAATTTATATATAGTATAATAGTTGAATACCTGACATGAACTAATAACAATCGTCCTCGTCTATATATTCTTCGGGGTCAATAAATGCATCATGATCATCACTATCATCAATAAATGCATCATCATCATCACTATCATGAAGAACATGTGGAAGGCCACCATTATGTAATCGGTCAAGAAGTGACAGGTCATCCGCAGCAGTAACCTCTTCTTCTTCCAGCTCTTCCTGTTCGGGCTCAGGGGTTAAGACGGATTCACTGTCGCTGTCTACTTCAACGTTCTGGGGTGAAGTAGAGCGGTTCTTGAAACTTTTCTTGGACAAACGTGTTTCTTGGAAGAATTCTCCTTCATATGTGTCTGGGTTAATGTGAGGTTCGTAATCCTCTTCATTGAGGGTAGGTGGTCTAAAATGTGGTGGCACTTCATAAACGACATCCCAACCTTTGAGATTTGGATCAGTTTGGCAGGCCCACGGTAGATAGAAAACTTGTGTCGCCTGTTGAGCCGTCATATAGACATCGGGAACATCTAAGTGGGTGTTTTGGTTGATTTCGACTAGTCCTATATGTTCATGAGTCCTTCTAGTCTCCCTCGGCTCAAACCAATAACATTTGAAGACTACGACGGTCGGTGGGTTTTCACCATAGAATAGAAGTTCATAAATTGCTTCAACTCTTCCATAATACTCGGTGTCTCCTTCGCCGATAGCAGAGACAGAACAATTTGTAGTCTTTAGGTCGGGCATAGATAGCTCTTTGCCAAAGGTACGAAAGTGATACCCGTTGATGTTGTATTTGTCAAATGAACAGACCTTATAGTCAAAACCATTAGCGACTTGTCTCAACTCGGCGTCCATAGACTCTGCATCAGCCTACAAGTTTAATACGAAAGAATGGATGCATTAGCCGCAAATTAGACCAATAAATCAAATGGGCCCTTAATGGTAATAAATTACCCTTTGTTTGAACGAAGAGATGAAACCGGGATAGTCGCCTCCATGCTTTGCGAGAAGCTCATACTCTTCGACGGAATCCTTTTCGATGACCGCTCCATCCGAGAATTCGGTGACGTATCGACTATGTCAAATATCCGGGAATAAGAGTAGTTCAAAGCAATTAGAAGTTGCGGAACAATAAATTAACAAGAACTTACTCGATGTACAGCCGCACTTCTGTTAGGTTGGTGAAGATATACAATGAAATGGTCCGCCATTCTTCGACATCCAACGATTTCCCTTTCGAAGCACCGGATGGTGCGAGCTTACCTTTGAATAGGCTGAGGTTGGATCGAACTTTTTCTCGAGCGCCATCACTGTACCGAGGCTTCGGGTTATGCAAATGATGATTTTTTGCTTCGTAGTGTGCTGTCACGAAGTTTGCCGCCTCCTCAGTAATGAATGCCTCGGCCATTGATGCTTCAGTTCTACGTTTATTTTTACACTTAGTTCGAAGCATCTTCTGCATCCTCTCAGTTGAGTAGCACCATCGATTTTGAACGGGCCCCCCCATTCTTGCCTCGGTCGGGAGATGCAAAATCAAATGTTGCATTGGATTAAAGAAGCCCGGTGGAAAGATCTTTGCTAATTTGCAGATCAACTCCGGCGCCAACTCTTCCATTTCATCTAGCACGCCAGGTGATAGTTCTTTCGCACAAAGAGAACGGAAGAAATAGCTCAGCTCTGCCAGTACTAGCCATTCGTCCTCAGGGATAAAGCCACGCAACATCACCGACATTACCCGCTCAATCCATATGTGCCAATCATGACTCTTGAGCCCAAATATTTTCAATTTCTCAAGACTCGCTCCCCTGTTTAGATTCACAGCATACCCATCGGGGAACATCAACCGCATTTTCACTCACAATAGCATTTCCCTCATAGCTGGCCTTTCAAGATTGAACCATGCCTTTGGCTTCGCTATGCTTTGCTTTCCTTTCCGTTGTCGCAAGTTTTGCAACGGTCTATCACATAGAGCCTCCAGGTCAATTCTAGCCTTAGGATTATCTTTCGACTTCCCCTCTATGCCGAACAATGTACCAAAAATGGCCTCCGCAATATTCTTTTCAGTGTGCATCACGTCAATGTTGTGTGGGCAAAGGAGGTCTTTGAAGTAAGGGAGATCCGATAAGCATGACTTGTGAGTCCAAGCGTGTTCCGTATTATACCCTTTGAAGTATCCTGGACGCAAAGGATCAGGCTCGAGAGCGTTTAACTGATCAAGGGTTTGTTGGCCTGTCAACGCAGCTGGTGCAGTGTTTTTGACAACTCTACCTTTGATGAAATTCTTCTTGTCTTTTCTGAACTTATGGTCAGGATCCAGGAATTGTCTATGCATGTCGAAGCAAGAATACTTGCGACCAGCCTGCAGCCAACGGAACTGAAGAGCTGCCTTGCATGTGGTGCACGGGAACCTTCCATGCACACACCAGCTAGCGAATAGCGCAAACGCCGGATAATCATGCGTCGAGTACATGTACCACACATGCATTTTGAAATTTGTTTTCGTAGCCGCGTAGTAGGTCTTGATCCCATTATCCCAGGCTTCTTGCAACTCATCCTTAAGCTGCTGCATGTACACATTCATATTCTTCCCCGGATAGTTGGGCCCTGGAATTATCAACGTCAGGAATATGTTCTTTCTTTTCATAATCTCTCCGGGTGGCAAATTTAGTGGAATGAGAAATACAGGCCAACAACTGTATTGTGCTGCCGTCATACCATACACATTGAACCCATCCGTGCTGATGGCAACTCTAGGTTGCCTTGGATCTTCTGATTTATCCTTATGTAATGCATCGAAGTGCCTCCACGCAAAACCATCTGAAGTGTGTACCAGCATCTTGTTCCCATCCGCATCTAGTTCGGTTCTTTTGCCCAATTTGTGCCATGTCATCTGTCTGGCCGTCTCTTCGACCATGAAAAGACGTTGAAGTCTTGGTACGATCGGCAGATATCGAAGAACACTAATGGGGATTTTGGTCTGATTCTTCTCACCCATGCCGTTGTCTACCACAATATACCTGGAAGAATTGCAAATGGGGCAATAGTTCAAGGCCGCATACTCAAGCCTAAATAAGGCACATCCATTCTCACAGGCATGTATCTTCTCATAGGGCATCTTAAGTACACGGAGGATTTTCTCTGACTGGTACAGGTTTGCAGGTAGTACATGGCCTTTGGGTAGAAAGCGTCCAAATATCGTCATCATCGCGTCGTAGCATTCTCTGCCTAGGTTGAATTGAGTCTTCAGAGCCTTTACTTGTGCCATGGCATCGAGCTGACAAAGCTCAGTCTGCTCGTGGAGAGGACGTTTTGAAGACTCCAGCATTTCATAGATGGCCTTTGCAGATTCCTCCATCTCATCGTCCGAATCACGAGCATCATCAAAGTCTCGCACCATGTCTTCAATCCCGGTACCATGCTCGTCGGTGTAACGACGAATCACCTCAGCTCTGGCACGTTGGTCAGACTCACCATGAAAAGTCCACACCATATAATTAGGCGTAAAACCCCACTTCTACAGGTGTTTACCCATTTCAAACTCTGTCTGCTTTTTCCAGTTGTCGCAGTTGGGACAGGGGCACCATGTTTTATGCTGGCCATTTGCAAATGCGGCTCTCACAAACCCCCTGGTTTTTGTTAACCATTCATGGGTCATGTCTTTCTGACTAGGGTGACCAGTGTACATCCAAGCACGATCTGCCTAGCTACCTATGGGGGCAAAAGAAATAAATATATAATTCATCATCTATATTCATACGCTAATCAAGTTTGTTAGTTTTATTATCCATGCAACCTACATGCTAATAGGTAAATATAGGTCCTAATCCCACCCGAGTATGTGTAGAGTGGGTTCGTTTTCCCATGCTCTGCTCCAGATGCGATGCAAAATTTCGGCAGCACCTCCCCGCTGTTCTCCTGATACACGTCTCGGCAATAAGCAGAGAGGATGTGTACCCGGAGAACAACAGGGGAGGCACTGACGAAATTCCGCATCGGATCCGGAGCACAGCATACGGGAAAACAAACCCAATCTACACATACTCGGGCTGTCCATCGATAATGTTGGACAATTCGAAAGGATGGTGGTTATAAATATGCAAAGAAATGCATATTTATAGATGTCGCCCTTTCGAACGGGAGACGCATACTGGTCACTCATACTCATGATTGAAGAAACCTATAGCTAGCAAGTTTCATCGGCACGAAGACCGGGACAGAGCAAATTAAGGGGTAGGAGGAGAAGTCATTTGTGCTCACCAACAAACGCAAGGGCGGAGCTCGTCCAACGCACGTGGAGGTCGTCGAACAACTGCACATTGAAATTCACACGATCAACACAAATACGATGTTTTTATAATTAACATAGTCGGAAAATATGTGACCTAACTCATAATTTACAAAACTATGACCTCGTGGGCCTCTGGAAGGCCGAAAAGCACCTTCTCGTTCAAAAGAAGGCAGAAGAGGTGTCGGAGGTCGGGGCTTAGTGGCCTCGGGAGTCAGTGTCGTTGAGGGTCGGTGGTGTCGGGTGTCGGTGGCATCGGGGTCGGGGGGTTAGTGGCGTCGGTTGTGGGGGGTCAGTGGCGTCAGGGGTCCAGGGTCAGTGACGTCGGGTGTCAGTGGCGTCGGGGGTCGGCGGTTGGTGGCGTCGAGCGTCGGGGGTCGGGAGTCATGGGCCGAGGGTCTGGGTCGGGGGTCTGGGTCGGGGTCGGGCACCCCTCCTCCTCCTCGTCCTCTTCTTCTTCTTCTTCTTCTTCTTCTTCTTCTTCTTTTTTCTCCTCCCCATCCTCCTATTCTTCTTCTTCTTCTTCTCCTTCTTTTCTTTCTTCTTCTAATTATTTTCTTCTTTTCCTTTTTCTTTTTCATTTTTTTTCTTCTGCTTTTCCTCTTTTTTTCTTCTAACCTAACTAACTAACCTAATTAGCCTAATAATCTAACCAAATAAACTAACTAAATTACCCTATATATAATAAAAAACTAACCTAATAAACTAACTAAAGTAATTAACTTTTTTAAAAAGAAAAAGAAGAAGAACTCAACTCACCGTGGTGGACGACGGCAGGGGGCGGCGGCGGCGGTGGACGACGGCAGGGGGGCAGGGGTCGCGCGGCAGGCTGCCGGCGGGCGGGGAGGAGGGGTGCCGCAGGCCGGAGGGCAGGCGGCCGGCGGGTGGGGAGGAGGGGAGCCGCGGGCGGGAGGGGAGGCGGCCGGTGGGCGGGGAGGAGGGGTGCCGCTGGCGGGCGCGGGGAGGAGGCCATGGGGAGGAGGCGGCAGGAGGGGAGGTGGTCGGCACGCAGGGAGGAGGGGTGCCGCGGGAGGGGAGGAGGGGGCGGGGGAGGAGGCGGCCGACGGGAGGGGAGGCGACCGGCGGGCGGGGCCCGAGCGGCTCAGAGTAAGGAGGAGACGGATGAGAGTGAGAGGGAGAGGGAGACGGCCGGTGAGTTTTTCTTCTTCTTTTTCTTCTTCTTCTTCTTCTTCTTCTTCTTCTTCTTCTCTTCTTTCTCCTCCTCCTCCTCCTCCTATTCCTCTTCTTCTTCTTCTTCTTCTTCTTCTTCTTGTTCTTCTTGTTCTTCTTCTTCTTCTTCTTTTTTTTTTCTCCTCCTCCTCCTCGTCCTCTTCTTCTTCTTCTTCTTCTCCTTCTTCTTTTCGTTCTTCTTCTAATTATTTTCTTCTTTTCCTTTTTCTTTTTCATTTTTTTCCTTCTACTTTTCCTCTTTTTTCTTCTAACCTAACTAACTAACCTAATTAGCCTAATGATCTAACCAAATAAACTAACTAAATTACCATATATATAATAAAAAACTAACCTAATAAACTAACTAAAGTAATTAACTTATGAAAAAAGAAAAAGAAGAAGAACTCATCGGCGGGGTGGTGTGGGCGGCGGTGGACGACGGCAGGGGGTGGCGGCGGCGACGGTGGACGACGGCAGGGGCGGCGACAGCGGCGGTGGATGACGGCACGGGGGCAGGGGCCCGCGGCACGGAGGCAGTGCCGCGCGGGAGGAGGCGCGCGGCAGGGCGGTAGGGGCATGCGCCGGGGGGCGCGTGGCAGGGGCGGGACGGGTCCGACGGTGGCGGCGAGGGGTGGCAGGGGGCGCGCGGCAGGGGCGGGACGGCTCCGACGGCGGCGGCGGGAGGTGGGCACGCGAGAGAGAGAAGCCGTTAGGGGAGGGGGTGGGGGGCTACGCGCCGTTAGAGAGGGAGCCCCCTTTGCCGTCTGCAAAGGCTGGGTGGCAGACGACAAAGGGGTGGGTGGGGTGGGGAGGCCTCCGGCCGCTAGGGTGGCGCCCCCTTTGCCATCTTCCAACCCTTTGCCGTCCGCCTGTGGTTCCTTTGCCGTCCGCTGGCCGACGGCAAAGAAAACTTTTGCCTTAGGTGTTGTCTTTGCCGTCTGCTTTGTGCCAGCTGACGGCAAAGAAGCTCTTTGCCATGTGTCAGCAGACGGCAAAGGAAAGCCAGACGGCAAATTTCTGAATTCCAGTAGTGAGGGGGTGCTCGGGGTGGTCGATTGGAGTGGAGAGGGATGTTCTGGTGGTGCGAGGGAGTGCGCGCGAGCCTTTAAATATGCAGGCGATGAGTCACCGAACGATGGTGTGCCGGTGGTTTTGCTGCGGCGGCAGGAGAGAAAGAGAGAGCTCGCGAGCGAAACCGTGGAATTTCGGACAAGATTTAGGACCGTGCATCATCTTCAGGAGTAGCGGGAGCAGTCTCTTGGCGCGTCGAGGTGGCAGGGTTCCTCTTGCCACTTCGTCCGCACGTGGGCACGTGTCACCAGGGGAAGAGGAGAGGGGGAGAAGGGGGGCCCGACG